>NW_009693950.1:3927-30452 GCF_000703405.1 Apaloderma vittatum | reverse complement strand
AAAATCCGGCTGAGCCAACCCAATACAGTATAACTATGTATTTCATGATTTTTTAAAAAGTTGCATTATTTCACTATGCCTAATAGGCCTCTAAAGGAGCAGCATTATTATTATTATTCTTGTATCCCTTAAAGCCATGAATCTGTGGCATTTGGTTTTTTTGAAAGTATTGTTTTTACTACATAGTGGCAAAAAAGGAACTATGTGCTTCCTTGTGGAGTGAGGAAAATTACGTTGCTTTCATAATTCAGGAAACTAAATAGATTCTTCTTTCCTCACCATATGTAGAGGCTACAGAAGTGTCAAAAGTAAGATTCAAAGTCTGTAGTGACGCTGCTAGCTCAAGTGAAATCAATAGATGTTCCTGTTCAGAGGAACTGTCATTTTGTCTTTGGCTTATCACTCTCATCACATCAGCATCAGATGTCTTCACCCTCTGTGCCTCAATTTTCTCACCTACAGAATGGTGGCAGATGACACTGATGACTGCCAAGTGACAATCCGGCTACCCTTAACCTTTCAGAACACCTCATAACTTGTGCAGAGGAGAAGTATATTTTTAGATCAAAGACGTCATAAAAGTCCCAACACATCTAAAGAGGCAATAGGTAGAATCCCTTTGACTTCAGTGGGAATTGTTCATGCTTAATGAAATACGGACGACGTGCAGAAGCCTCTTGGCTGTTAGCAGTGGCAGTGACTCATCTGCACCTGCTCAGGTTTCACCTGGAGATAAAATAACCACCTGGATATGAATGTACTGGTTCCAGCATTTCACATTTAAAGACATTCTCCAGTGTTAAAATTCACCTAAATTACAGAAGGAAAAAATCATATTCTGTGTCAACATAAAGCCAATTTAGAACATTGACTAGTATGTGGAAATTATGTTACATGCTTGATTTTCTTGCACTCTTCCCTAAGCATCTGCTGTTGGCCTCCGTTGTGAGGTGGACATTTGTCTTGATCCAGTACTGCCATCTATGTGTGCAAGACATGTGACGAAGGCGTTACAACTTCAGTTTTCCAAGTACACTTGACTTCAACTTTGTTTTGCATGAGACTGCTAAATTCTTGTTTGGTCATGATTTACAGTGGTTGCCCCAGGAATGGCTACATGGATCACTAAGAAAAGACACGCTCTACGTTTGACTAAATATCAATTAAATGGAAACTGCTCTCACAAAGACTTTAAAACCTTGTGGATTCCAAAAAGCATTTGAACCCTGTAATCTTGGAGAAAATGCTTGCGATGCTCAATATCAGTCTCCTGAGATCTCAGAAGAAAGGATAATGAATCATAACGTGTAGGCGCTTCAGGATATATTTTAGTGGTCACGGTAGCGTTAGGTTGACGCTTGGACTAGGTGATCTTAGAGGTCTTTTCCAATCTTAATGATTCCATGATTAAGTCTGCATAATTCAAATCCAAGGACCTTACATGGCTATTGTTAATTTTGGCATGTAATTTACTATTATATGTACTAGATTCCATCATATTAAGTAGCTTTTCTGAATGCAGATGTTCTCACCTCAGGATTTTGTAGGTAAACTCCAAGAAAATAAGATCTTTAAGTAGAACAAAAGAAACCAAATTACTCAGCAGCAAAATCAAACTCAAAGAGAAAGCTTCATGGACATTTAAAGTGAATATCGAGCTATTTTTAAATTAAAGGTCAACACCAAGAACTCCCTGAGAAGTAAAATTAAAATTCAGCAAGAGTAATAATAACCTTCCAAAGGATTCTAATGTGGCAAGTATTTTAATGTTAAAAAGGAAAACAGAACGAAGGGAACACATCTTTTTGCATGAATTTCAATTGAGTAAACAAACAAATTATTTATTGAGCTTTGCCATTTCTTAGATCCTGGAATATTAGTGAACAATATTTTATCTCTGTGAAGGAATCCACTCGAATTAGACAAACATATTCTTACTGGTTGATTATAAAGAGCTGTCAGTGAGGTTTGCCTTCTCTGTGTCCCTCAAGCCATCAGTCAACTGAACGATCTAACATTTGTCGGCCCCAGCTGGACTTCATATGCAATTGAGCTCTCTGTCGCTAAAATCAAGCCCGTTTGGCAGATAATCTTTCCCTCCATGAAATCAATAGTTAACAATACCTAAACATGCATTCTAGTCTACAGTCTGAAAATCTCACCTTATTTGCTCAGGGTGCTCACATTAATAAATGCAAACATCTAAATTCTGTGCAGAAATTGAGGCAGAAAATTCTATTTTTTAAATCTTGCACATGGAAACACATAACTTAAACACCAGAATAGTGCATGACAGTTGTTCAAAAATATGTAAAAAGTGAAACAAAAGGATATCAAGTAACAGCTTCACTCAGTTTCAAGGTAAATTATTTCTAAAATATGTAAATATAGTAATTTACTCTAAGAACTTCATCAGTAGTAAATTATCTTTTCATATTATTGTACACCACACTTCAGAACAGAAGAGTTATTTAAAGCTGCATCCTTATACAGCAGTTTTTCTCTGAGACTATTGAATCAAAAATGCAAGAGCAAGGTAGAAAAAAATCAAGAAGAAATAAAAAATGGAAAATTTGCCGTAATTTCTCTATGTTGTTTTAAGTACATAATATCTCACAAAGAATTCTAACCAAATAATTACTTATAAATAATGCCTACTACCTGTCAGATTTTCAGATCAAACCCACTTTGCATACTCAGCCTCAAAATACAATCTGTATCCAACTTATTACTTCGTTTTGCTCTCTGTGAAAGAGATCTGTCTTTCCGAGAAGCACATTTTCAGTTGCTCCTCTGAAAAAGCAAGTTCTGTTCTTCCTACTGTATGTGTTAGCAGGTATAAAGGCTTTGAAAGCAACAGCCATTCCTGAAAGAGAAAGGAGCGCAGCCTACTCTGCCGTCATTACAGTAGCTCTGGAAGCGAGACGGCAGTAACGTCCAAGTGTTTCCACCGTCTGTGTGCCGACTGCTCCAGAAACCTGGAGACTTGAACCTATGTAGAATTTGTAACTGTTTTGGTGCTGATTGATTTTGAAAAGCAACTCTCCCAGCAGTATTGCTTCCTACTTTGTTTTGAGACTACCTGGGAGCTGAGAGGGGGGGAGAAAAAATGTTATTGCAGAATTCCAGAAGAGATATGTACATTTCTATTCTATCTCAGTCAAATCCCTGTCAGGACTCAAGACAAGCCACTTCTCTCCAGTTATCACTTCTAAATTTTTGAACTGCTGCTCAAAAAGGCCTCCTATCAGATTAGTTCAATTTCATATCCATGAAGAAATGCAGATTTACTAGTCAAAATGGAAGAATGACCAGAACACCATAAGAACTATGGTTGCACTGTTAGCATTTGTGTGTTATTCATGTGACAGGTATCAGGAAGTACAAAAGATATTGAAAGTTAGGTAAGCAGGAATAAGGCTTAAAAGACAGTTCTTTTCAACTCCTTCGTTTCCTTGTACAGAACAGCTTACATGATGATTTTCCAAGTCTTTCACAAAATGCATTAACACAAATTTGTGAAATAAGCTTGCGGTTTACTGAGATTTAAGTGCAGCATTGCAAGCCGGTAAAGAATGACAACCTGATTTATAGTAGTCAGCTGAAAAAATATTGGGTTTTGTATTGGGGAATATGTATAAAACCTTATGCACTCCATTTGTCATGACCCATATGTACCCCAAAATGCTCAAATTAATCTTACACATTTTTCTTCCAACATCCTCTAAGCAGGATGCACACTGCATCAAACTGGTTTAATGCATAAGAAGCATGCAGAAAAACTTGCTATGTCTCCCAAAGACGAGTCCTGTCTTTTATTAACACAGACAATTTAAGCATATTTAAGAAAATATAAAAATAATGATCTTAATCTGACATACAAAACTATTGTGATTGGTCCAATTGCACCTGAATAGGTGTAGGTGAAATCACAGACATTTTTGGTTTATGAAAAAACATTAAGCATTATGCATTTGTGATGTTTGAAACTGTCTTATTCTATACCTACACATTTTTCCTGTTTCCAACTGTCCACTCATGCCAGTGTCAGCCAGACCCTGTTCAGATACGCTAAGCCAGTGGAAAATTGATCTCATAAAGAGTGAACAATTTGCAGAAAACTTGTTCTTGATCAGTTTAGGTTTATGCTGACTCGGCACGTAAGTGGCTCAGGCAGCAGCGAGCTTAGCCTAGCATCCCTGGGATACATCCCAGAGCTGAGTCCTAACCTTCCTGTTTTGAAATCAGCCTGCCTCTGTCCCTGCTAAAATGCACAAAAAGGAAGAGAAGAGTCCTGTGAAAGCACTGAGAGATGAACCAAATGAAGCAGAACAGAAACCTGACCATATTTCCCCAGTTCCATAATGCTCCAGTGCACTGGGACATTATTAGCTACTGTAAGAATGCGTTTTTCTTCTCAACATTTTATCCTGGTCCTCAGACATTCCACTTCTTAAAATTTTTATTCAGCTTAATATATTTCTGTGACACTTTTTCACTTTCAGCAATGCAGCATGTCCACCACAAAACACTGTCTGCTTTGTTTTTTTAATTAACTCTATTGTTGAGACCACAATGTCACCAAACGCAGACATGCATTTCTCCCAGTCATCAAGAAAATGAACAAATCCAGTGAAAGTGTAGGGCTCAAGGCTACAAGACCCTTTCTCATTTAATCCAAAAGGGCTCCAATTTATATGTCTCCAGCAATTACAACTGCTTAAGGACTTGTTATATTTGCAGTGCTGAAATAAATGAGTGTATTCATGAATACACAAATTACATGTAATATAGTAGTAATTGTAATTCAGGTAGGCTAATTCTTTAAATATTATTTATCAATGTTTGAAAGACTCGGTCGTGTTTTGCTTCTTTTATAAGTAAGTGGACAAATTGCTTATCTATTGTCCTATTCGTGAACTTGAAATATGAAGAACTTTAGTATCTCATGTTCTCCAAACTCTTCCAGAATCAGCTGCATGATATGAAAGAGAAAATTCAAAATGATCTTAAGCCAAAATATAATACAGTTCTTGTTCAACAAAATTCTGACTTGTGTACAGAAATATCTGCATGGCAGTATGATGCCACTGTTTGATCTTATCCTTCCAATCACTATATTCACATTATGGGAATCAATCAAGATTTTCACTAGAGAAAATGTCCATGTTTTTTATCCCGCTGTATCAGGCAAAACAGTTTCATTGTTCTTGGAAACATATATTAAGAAATGAAAAAGTGGCAAGAATAAAACAACATCTAAAACAATTTTCCAGAGCTTATGTTTTTGCCTCACAGATCTCTGATTACAACAATTTGTAAGCTATGCATAAATTTGAGTATAATTGAAATGTGTGACCTTCAAAATATTATTCCATATTGATTCTGCCAGTTTATACCATAGGATGAAAAATAATTTTGCAGTAAATTGCACTGTTACTGCAATCAAAAATTTTAGTTTCAGAAGAAACAAAGGTTTAGAGAAACAGCTAGAATAATCGAGCTTATTCAAATAGGAGATTCTGCATGTGTTGTGAATACAAAGCAGCCTCTGATTGCATAATACTTTACACAACAGTCGTAGCAGTAATTGATTTCACACTTCTTCTAGGTCTTGTTTCTCATTATGAGGCAAAGGCAGTGATCATCTCATTTTGTTTCAATGCAAGAAATTACAATTGTTGCTAATTAATACAGAATCGCTTTAATAGTTACTTAGATTTTTAATTTTCTGGATGTCTCATATATTTCGGCTGTTCCCAAGTTGCAAATCATCTCTCATAATTGTACAACCTTTATTTTCTTTGTATTGTCTAGTGAAAAGATGATAAATCAAGAATAAAACCTGCGAGTCTGCTATGATAACTGCTCTGATAAGATTTCCACATATCTGGGAAAATGATCCCTTCCAACAGTAAGTTGAATTGCGATTAAAGTGGAGTTAGCCTGAATAGAGAAAGGGGAAAAGTGATGGGGAAGAAAGAGGGAAGGGACAAGTACTGTTGGTAACTATGCTGTTTTAATAACAGTGAAAATGAAAATGATAGAGTAAAATATGTTTGAACTGTTTAACTAGTTCTGCTGCCAATGAAACTAGTCCACAATCTTCCCTCTGAGATATTCTGTAAAACTGATTAAATAGCTTCCTATCACTCTGGAGGGCCCTGGAATGGCATTACAAGAGCAGGTCTGAGCTTAGGTCTGGGTGTTTAACACCACGTGTTGTGGTGCATATAGTTAAACAGCATTTCCCGTATCCTTCACACTGCGTCTGCCTTCACTCCTACCCTACTATTACTTCATTTTCTTAATCTATGTCTTCCCAGGCACACCTGCCAACGTATGATTAAGTTGAAATATGAAGCGTTTGTCGCAAACAGTGTATGACCAGGGTAATAAATCTTGTGTCACTATTCCGAGTTTTCCTTGGCAGTTCAGATTCAGCCAAACAGTGACACACAGCTTCAGTCCCAGAGATGGTTCAATTCAGTTGTGTATGTGTGTGTATGTCGGAATCTGAGTGTGATGTTGGGATTTTGAGGAGCAGCAATGCAGGGCACGCAGCTGTATGCCTCTCCACTGGCCTGAAATATTCCAAGGCTCGGGAAACCTCTACAGCTGAACCACTTCCTTTGCATTTTTAGAGACATTACATTAGTCCTGCCTAATGCAAGAAGATCACATCTTTTAAAAAAATTATATGCTAATACTCTGTGATATGAATGGAAGAGGGGACTACTTAAGTTTCACCTTGAAATATAGAAAGGCTGTGGTAATATTATCTGTTGTTAAACTAATTTCTTTAAAAAACAAATGAACAAAAAATCTTTAATTGACTTCTTTTTTTTCCCCCCAAAGATCCTTCTAAAAGAGTTAAATAAGAGAATGCTCTCTTATACTAATTTATATTCAGGGAGTCACTGCAGATACCTGACCAAATCATCATGCATCTGCTTTAAGGGAGAATTATTATCTTCTGTTCACTGCCAGATGTCTTCTATCTTACACAAGAATTGCTAGCAAGAATACATCATACAGCCATAAACCTACACAATGCAGTAGCAGTCATTTGAATAACTATGCACAAATATTTTGCCAAAACACCACCCACTATGTCACAATTGTTCAGGGAATGGCACATTTTTCCACTGAATATAGAATGTGATTGATGGTGGGTTTTCCTCAGAGCATTATCTAGTCTTTTCTTCCTGTCACCCCAAACCTACAGGGGCTGGGCATATAACACCGAACCTACGTAGTGTGCAGATTTTGAAATCCATCAGAAGCCTGTTGTTGAGTTGTTTCATCTGTTGTAAGACACAGGAACAGGAATGACAAAACCAACATCTTTTTATGCTCAGAACAAGGGAGGGAATTGGCACAATACATCTCAACTCACCTTACGTAAGATACCACAGCGATTTTTTAAACTGCTTTTTTTCCTTCTAATTATTATGTGAATGGCCCTGCAGTATCAGTACTTTCAATTTTATTTAATGTAGCACTTTGTAAAGTTTTTTCCACTCTAGACTACGTGAACTATTTTTTTAAAATTAGAGCTAAGCATTTTCTGCATGCCCTACCTAGAAGAAAGCGATGTTAAGTGATTAACTCTTCTCAGAACTGCCACAGGTTTGTTTTAGTTGGGAAAATAACTAGGGTCAATTTTTGATGGTGTTTTCTACCCTGTTATAACAAATAGCTACCATTTTGGTTTTTGACTATATTTTTAAAAAAATTTGTCAGCTTATATACCAGGAATATCTTCGTGTTCCTGGAGCAGTTCTGATCTGTTCCTCACATTTATTTATTATGCATGTGTTCTTAAAATATGATTTTTGCCACATTGAAAGGTCTGAAACATTCTCTGTAAACCACCTACTTCCTAGAAAAATTATTTTAGGAGAGGTAACTTTAGCACATCAAGGACATTAAGAGTTGTGCTACTTCTTAGCACAAATTTCAAGCATTAAACTGACCAAAAAGGAAAGTTCAGACAACAGCTGTGTACATGAATAGCCATCTGTGTTATTCATGCAGTCTGACAGGTTTGCCAAGTTGCAGAATTTTTACCTCTTTACAGCACTGCAGATTTTTACAGAAGTCAGTTTAGACACCACCAAAACTCTACCACACCTCTGGCTGAAACAGGAGATCAGGAAAATACTAAGACTTCACTAAACTGCCTTTCGCCTCTTAAAAGGTCAAGGTTAATAGTGCCTCCCACAGCTGCTTGTGCAGTGCTGCCACGCGCTTCATCTCCTCTGCCGGACCGAAGTCACTCAGGCTGTCAGCAGTTTGGTTCAAATTCGAAATGAATCTTCTTCCTTGGGTGACACCTCAATCTGCCCATTCAGCTAAGTAACTGCTGGTGATGAAAATGTTTTCGACATAATCGTAATTCTATATTCTTTTCATCCAAAAGGTGCTGTGGAGATGTTATTGACAGAAGTGACTTATCATTACTTTAATTAGCAAAATGGACGGGGAAGCACAATTCCTTGTGGCACCTTTGGGTAATAATGTAATTGTCAGGAGCTACATTTTCCCTTTGCACTGCAATGGTAAAACATGTACTCTTGCACTCCAACATGCACCCCCTAAACAAAGGGAAGATGAAGCTGAGCTTTCTTTGTAAATTGTAGTGCACAGTTCTGGAAGAACATGATATATTCTCTTTATGTTATTTTAACAAGAGAAGGTAAAAGAATCAAAAAAAGCAAAGCAAAAAAAGAAGGAATAAGAAATGAGCAGCATGCAGAAGAAAAACAACCCAGGCTTTCAGTTTACAGTTTCCAACTGATTTTAGTAACACAGAAAAATTATCGTATGACATTTCCTCAGATGTATTGTAATAGGAAAGTAGATAGTTCCTTTCTAAGGAAACAGCTGGCTTCTAACATAGTTACATAAAGTTTGCTTCCTAAAGTTTTTCTCTAAAATAGCTTATGTTAACCTGTGCCGGCACCAAGATAAATGGGCCTAATCTTATCCAATATACTAATTCTTTTGTTCCTATTAATTTCAATCTAGTCAATCTACGTGGTTATGGGAAATCTATTTTCTGTTGCTTTTCAGTATTGATTAGCAATTATTTTGAAGGGTATAATGGAACAGGAAATCAGTAACTAAATCTTAATTTTATCCTTTAATATTGGAGCCTAGGTGTCAAGGTAATTAGGTGATTTTCAAGTTCTTGCCTGCTGTATTTTTTAAGCTCATGCATATGGTGATTGAGTTAATACCTGGTGATACTCACTCAGCCAGTGGATCAAATTAGAAACAGAGAATTGACATTAAATTTATACAACAAATATCCTGACTCTATCACATGAGCGTCTATTACAAAAAAATAGAAGAATAACTTGATTCAAGGATATTCAAGGCATTGAGAAGCACAAATCATGAAGCACAGGACTGCCTTTATGGCTTTCTGCAAACTCAATAAATTAGTATATTTGGCAGGGAATTAATTCTATTAAGTTAAAAGTTATGACACTCAGTCAATATGCAGAAGCTATAGTCAGTATCTAGAGAGACTGCAGCCAGAGATCTCTGAAGTTTTCCTTCTTTTGACTAATAGCATGATATACAACCTGACATTCACGTATTTCTCACACCAGTTATTAATCTGACCTCATAACTACTGAAGAATGCATTATGAGGGCTCAGTGGACTAGAAATACAATACAGGTGGAAGGCAGAGTAAAATGCACCCAAATACCTATGCTAGAAGCAGATAGAGTTTGGCAGGAAAAGCTTTCTTAAATGAAAATTTTTTTAAAGAAAATTACATGGGTAGAGATCTGCACTTCTAACAGCACTGTGCTAACCAGACTGAGAGGTACATAATGCAAAAAGGCGGATGGCGAAGCATTCTCAGTCATTTATGCACATCTGGGTGGAGTTTTCTACCATGTAACTGGCAAAATCATCACTGATAGGAGAAGGACATTTTGGTAGTTCACAGAGACCAGCCAAAACCTGGAAGCTCACTATATAAGGTTTTGCAGGCAACTAAGCACATGCAAGCAGCAGAAGATGGAGTCAGACAACTGTCCAAATAACTGAAAGTTATTTTACTTCTTTTGTGTTTACTTTTAGAAAAAAATACATCAACCAGACCTTTTTTTTAATCTCATGTATTTACTTCTGACATGTTTCAGCAGTGACTTTTTTGTATCAAAACCTGCAAAAGCTGCCTGGTAGATAGAAATGTCGTTTTATACCGTTTACATAAGAGTTAGCACTGAAGACCATTTCAGCACTTGGATATTTTGGCTGAAATAATCAGTAGCAACTTGTTTTGGCTTGTAGTTAAAAGACTTAAGTCTCTCGGCATTATACTACATTATAAACCACAGTGGTGGTTCTACCAGAAGTTAAACTTGCTTTAAAAAGAAAAGCCTTATGTGGCACTGTAAAAGGAAAATGTTGAAGATTCAGGTTAAAGAAAGGTAAAAGAAGCAAACGAAACATCTGCCAAACACTTTATTAGTAATGTGGAGTGCAGGGCTGAAGAGGGAGTACACTTCAGTAATCTAATTTCAAGAGAACATGTTTAAGCAGTGACTGCACAGCCTAAACTGGGCCAACATGGCAAAATAAAGTACCTAAATGATCACTCTACTACACATATTAAGTATAAATTATGTCCTGTAATACACTGAGTATTTCTCATGACTGTCCTCTGGTCAGCCATAATGGTTTTGTAACAGATGCAGCTTATTTGTAGAACTCAGTAAAGAAGAAAGATCTGACCTTCATTTGGCTAATCTGGAGGTAACATTTCACACGGAAGGTACAACCAAAGCTGCTTTACTTATTTCAGATCCCAAAGAGGAATAATTAAGCGACGCAGCAATTGAAGGGATGCAGAGCTATTCCACTGCGGTGGGGACGAACACTCCTGTGCCCGGGCTCTGGAGCAGCACCTCTCCTGAGCGAGCTGTGCTGGGTTTTTTCTGGATCCAGAGGAACCAGGGCCACGTCAGTGGGGTGCTTTGGCTAATCACCCTTTTGGGGAGGCAGAACTAATTACCTTGGCTTGAGCCCAGGTGGATATTTTTTCCAGGGCTCAGGCTACTAGCTCAGCATGGTTCTGCACAGCGTTCTGGAGAGACTTCTGTATTCACTTGGTTATACCATGGCATTGCTCAAGCTAGATAAGTGTACTCTGCTTGGTAACTGGCGGAAACTCCACAGAACTAAGCGTGCTGGGAATATCAAGATATTATTTATGGAATAGGAAATATATATATTTAGTATAGCTTTATTTTTAAGTCAGTCAACAGGTATAGCCATCAGCACATCTTCTCTATGACTGAGTATAATTCAGATTGACTGTCAACTATAGCTTTTATTATAGGAGCTTATTAACATTAAAATAAATCACCTCAAAATATTTTTGCCTTCCAGCCCCATATTTGGTAAACATACTTCCTCCTGGAAAGCAAATAAAGTGAATTAAAAATCTATACACTAGAGAATTTTCATTTAAGTTTAAATTTCTTCTTTTGCATCAAGGCACTCAATCTTGGTTTAAAATTGATTTCATCTTGTTAAACACAAAAATATTTCAGCCTTGAGGGACATTCTAAGAGTGAAAATTATTTAGAGCCATGCTTTACAACATGGTTGCCAAAATTCCCTACAGTTAGCAAATACCTAAACTCTTCACATAAAAAATTTACATGCCTTAAACAGGAGAAAAACACTGGGAGCAGGACATCAGGGATGCCTCCACATTATAAATATTTCAAATCACATCTATAAAAGAAAAAATATTGTGCCATCTCATATCATGAGGTAAATATAATCTCTGATATCAAAACAAAGAATAAAGAATAAGAAGTTTCAGTTATTTTGACAAAAATACTAAAAAATATACTGCTAAAGATGTCTCAGCTGTGTCCATACTTGTGAGCCCATCTTTGCTTCCATTTGTGGGAGGAGGCCAGCAGGGATGCAACTGGGAGATTTCCGTGATAATTCAGAGCCCATCAGCTGCAGAACTGACAGTCACCATTAGCTACAGTTCAATGGGAGTGTCAGACTTTTTCCTTACTGATTTCACTTGTCTGAACTAAAAAGCTCATTACCCTGAGAGCCGATTTTTTATGTTAACCTGTAGACAAAGTCAATACCAGGACAACTGTCTCACACACACTGCCTGGGGAAATATTTGACTTATTGTATTTGTAATCAGCAAAACTTCTCCTCTTCTAATCTCAACTCTTTTCTTTTCATTACTTTTTCACCACCTTCCCAGTAAGAGTCAAGTGACATTTTGTTAGAATTTTAAACTGATTATATTAAAAAGTTCAAGGTAATATTTAATGAGGCATAGTGCTGCTGGCCACGCTGCCTTTATTTTAATTATAATCTCTGTTTTTTATTTAAATTACTATCATTCTGTTACAAACTTTCCTGAAGGTTGGGGTATGCCAGGACACAGAAAATAAACAAGCAAGCAAAGAAACAAATACATGCCCTACTTCTAGGCTTGGGGAGCCTAAAAATCAATGACCAACTTCAACAAGTTTTAATGTAGTGAGAGATGTAACTGTCATTATTCTCCCTGGGAATAAATCATAAACTTTTGACACCAGCAGTCATATCACCTATCCTTCTTTGTGCTTTAATATTCATTTACTTTTTTTGATCACTGGGATAGTCTTGAGAAAGAGTTGTCTCTTTTAAATGAAAGGCATTTTTATGAAAGTAGCTCTGTTCACAGTTGGAAACAGAAAAAGCTGGGATTTACTTTTCAGTTCACTTCTTCCCAGCCGCAGAATTTTTCATTTGAAGCAATTAATAAAAAATGATTGATGACTAGAATTCTGTTTAAGCTAAAAAAAATCAGAAAACGTTCTATAGTCTTCTTCATATGTGTCTAGACAGTAAAGCAATGCATTAATTCAAGTGTTTCTACTAATTTTTTATCTTATTTGCTATTTATTACTCAACTCTGTAATACACTTCTAAAGGCAAAGGACTAGAAAGAGAGCTGAAGAAAAGGATGTCCAAGGGAGTGGACTCATCAAATAATTTTGCTCTGGCACAAAAAAACTGCATAAATGTAGGCATTAAAAGCACTCATGGCCAAGTCAGGCTTCACATGGTATTTTATTTTCCTTACATTTCACTAGGTAAAAGAAAGAAAATGCATAATATTTTGTAATATACAATCTATTCTATCTTTTTTCAATCCTTCATTTATTGGGTATTTTTAAAATATCTGTCTCTTCTACAGTCTTGAGTGTCTTTAGCTAAAACCTCACTAGAGTCTCCCCTCCTACCTGGCGGACGGCATCAACACCCTGTTTGTGATGCACCGCGTGAGGGGCAAGACACAGCGGAGGAAAAGTGTGGTTCTGACCCTATGAAAAGTAAGCACAGAGCTAATATTTTCAACTCTCTCTTAGAAACCCAATGTGTTACATGTTGGGAAGAAAATAATATATATTGTAATTTAGGTGTCTGTATGTACTCTGCATACAAAGGGTGGAAAGAATTCATTATGGCTCGACTTATTATTTTTTTATTTGTGCATGTGCTTCTTTCTGAACTGTCGGGATACCTGACTGCAATAACATGCTCTATCTCTTCAGTCAAATGTGCAATTTATTTCTTTATCTCTGCTTTTACCTATTTAACAAATAAATAGAAACAAGCTGAAAACCCTTTCCAATAGTGTGGTTGTATTCTCTAGCTACTGATACAGTTCTAAAACACATTTATTTTAAAATTCAGACTGGCCTTGCCTTTCATACAGAAGACTTTTAGAAACTCTTGTATGGAAACTTCCATCTACATATCTGCCAATGCTTTAAAAAGATATAAGTAGTTTGCCACATTTTCTAGAAGGTGAAAACTCAGAAATCAAGCCACATTTCCAAGGAACGTTCAAGCCACTCAGAACAAAATGTGTAGTTCTAGCAAATAGTATGTAGACACATTCTAAAAGTCTTTCAAAGCAATGTATGTAATATTGCAATAGTTTTTAATTATGTGTCACTTCAGTCTAGAAAGATACAAATTTATTTCCCTAATTTCCTTCTTAATACAGGCATACATATTTTTTTTTACCTACATTAATTTCGTCAAATTATGTGATCATTATAATTATACCCAATTATTTTTCTGAACCAAGAGTTGTTCTTAAAACATGGAAAACAATGAGAGATAGTGAGTGAAATACAACGAATGCTGTTGTAATGAAGGTAGGAATTCTGAAAGACTGGAGACTAGACAAGACAAGAGACAATTCAGCGTATCTGTGAAATAAAAAACACAAAAGAGATAGCTAATGGTAACATAAAATAGGAAGACAGAAACTGAAAATTCACCAGTCTTTTAAATTTAAGAAACACAAAAATCTTACGTGCAATATTATTTTGAGAAGGCAAGAGCTGTCAACAAACAACAGAAAAAACCCACAGATCGTTTCAGTCTGACAACCAATTGAAACCCATAGAAACTGTATTCTCTTTATGGACAAAAATAATAGAAGGCTGGAGGAGTATCTGAGGAATATCACCTGCCTGACTGCGGTTTTTCCTCTTCCATAATTACGTGCTTATTGCTACTGTTGTACAGGCTACTGGGTTTAATCAGCCCTTAATGCATATAGCCATTCACATGTTATGGCCCGCATCAGCGGGCTGCTGTGTTTTCCATGTATCACAAAGCTTTTGTGCCTTCTCTGACATCACGATCAAGACATCAACTGAGCTGAACATAAACAGCAGCTCTGTTGTATCAGCCAGAGAATAGCTCCCCTCCCCTAGAGGAGTACGGATTCCAGATTTTTACAGCTTTGAAAAGCTTTCAACAGATGATGTTCCTCTTTCCTTCCCTTCAGAAAAAGTAAGGAAATGTTGTAGAAATTGATATGTGATAAACATTTGTATGTTGAACCTATGTTTTTCTTCAGGAAAGAGAACAGTATTATGTTTAAATCAGTACACTGAGATTGCTGTTAGATATATGTACGTAATTCATAAACCATTGGAAAATATTAGAGGTTAAATTGACCTGATTATTAATCTATTCGTGATCAAAGTCATCTATAAATGTGCACACATTTAGTGACATTTGTTCAGGCAGTGAGCTATAACTTGGTCTGTCGTAACTCAGATCTGTTAGATTATTTTTCCATGTCCATTTTCTGCAGCTAGTATGTGATCAACATTTCTTCACTTTCAACCAAACATCAACTAACTAGTGTAATTATTTTTGCATGCTTATTAATCAGATATCATAATGAAATAATTTATTCCCAAGCATAATGAATGAGGAATATATAATGTTGATGTTCTCTTAAGAAGCAACAGCTCTTACAGGATTTGAAGGTCTTATTACTGTTGAACCCTGTGTGATACGTACATAGCCTATCACAGTCTCTATTAGCATATTTTGTGTGTGTGTCTATTTAGAGTAGGTGGGACAATAAATAACATTTTATTTTCCAGGACTATGTACTTAGCTGCTAGAACATGACTGTACTAATGCTTACTACTTCAGGAGTATGTGTTATGGAATATCTAGATTTTCAACTATTTAAAAGGGAGGTGGGTGAAAAAACCGTTGAACATATTTTATGGACAAACAATTGAGGTAGCTAAGAACAAAAATATGACTTTCTAAACAGTAGTCATGTCTATTATCTGGGCCGGATCAGTGTTACTGCCTGTGGTTTTTAATGCACTTGTCATTCAGGATAAATGGATATCGATGGCATCTATTAGTCTATTTTTTCACACTTTCTGTGGTTCAGTGCCTTCCTGCTTGAAAATGTTGTGCAAAAAGGTGACATCCATCAGCTATATTGTTCATTGGCTCAAATCATACGCTGGTGAGTATCAGTGTAGCGCTACTGACTTCAACCAGAAGAGCATAAGAGGTCCTTGGGTCACTGTGTCAAACCCCTGTAATCATAGTCGTTAATGGAAGTGGCATTAATTCCAGAAAGTTCTTGACCATATATCACAGAAAAAAAAGAAGAGAAGGCTCCGAGGAGACCTTATAGCGGTACCTGAAGGGGCTACAGGGGCGGGGTTGTTTACAAGGACAGGAGGGAGGGCAATGGTTTTAAGCTAGAGCAGCGTAGATTTAGGTTAGATATTGGGAAGAAGTTCTTTACAGTAAGGTTGGTGAAACACTGGCATGGGTTGCCCAGAGAGGTGGTGGAGGCCCCATCCCTGGAGGCATTCAAGGTCAGGCTGGATGGGGCTCTGAGCCCCCCGCTCTAGTGAAAGATGTCCCTGCTCACTGCAGGGGAGTTGGACTAGATGGCCTTTAAAGGTCCCTTCCAAGACAATGCGTTGTATGATTCTATGCTGAGAAGCCAAAGATATCATTTACTGGAGTATATACAATTTAAATGTTTATACCATTTATCACAGGGTCACAGGGAAGAAGTAGGACTTGGGAAATTTTTACATGAGATGATTGTAAATGGAGTTTCTGCAGGAGCCAGCAATGAGATGGCAAGAGTCAAAAGAAAATTGGCAAGAGCCTTTCTGTCAGCAGTGAAGTATCATTACCCATGTGCTTTATTTTTAATGGGTTAAAAATGCTTACAGGCAGACTTGCATACATGCACAAGGAGTGAATATTTGGTATGTTCCCATATAATTCAATCTAATTTATTTCATCAGGTGAATTCTTTAAGAAGCTCTGCTTACTGAGGTGTAAAATGATCATAGAATTTCATACGTTTCTGATGGGTTTGAGATACTGCTCTTCTCTTCCCACTCAGCTATTTAATAAAAGTGCTGCCAGTTTGCTGACCTTCCCCTCTTCAAGGTTAATGGTTTGTTATCTATAAATTACTTTTCATGATACAGCTGGGGTTATGAACTACAAAGTTGTCTTCTGTGGGCTCTCTCTTCAATTTGCTTTAGGCTCAGAGTAAAGCACATTTCTTAGTAACTGAGGCAGATTTCACAACAGGAAAAAGTACTACAGAAATGAAAAGAGATAATGTTGGCTTTAGAAACTTCCCCTTTTGTTCTATAAGAAGACATACAATTATTTCAGTTGGTCGATGTTGTGGAACAACTGCTGTCATGTTCTCTAGTAAAGCTGAATGCCTACATACCTGCAAATTACCAAACACTGCCCTGACTCCTTTTTCTCTTGCATATAGAGCCTCTAGGCTAAAGATGTTGCAGAGAGACAAAAATTAGCAACTTTGCATTATTGTAAAGGTTTAGAAACATGTCAATAGTCAGGAAATTTATACTATGCAGTCTTTGTTATCGCTATGGAACATCTGTTACTTAAGAGCCGACTCTGTAATAAACCATGCCCTAGTAGGTTATAATCCTGTCGGAGTGCAAGAGGGAAAAGAAGATATTAAATTTGATCTTGAGAGGTAGCGGACATATTTTTATGCTACTGAGGACAGCACAAGCAGAAGGTGTTCAGCAACACCTTGCAGTTTTGATGTAGTTTAGCAATATATCACATAATTCTTTACTAGTTAGTCCTTTCCGCCCTTTATATTTTGAGAGTGATTTTTATAAGAAACCAATGACAAGACTCCAGTGGCATATTATAACTCTGTATCCAGGAAATACACATTTGCTTTCAAGCTCTGGGAAACATTAGAATATCTACACTGTCAAAAAATGTAACTTCACAACTTAAAACTGTAATTTCAGGCATAAAAATAACTGTGAGAGACTCTCACCCAGTCTGACTGTTCTTTGCCAGATGTAATTTTCTTTACATGATGCCATTTCAAAAGGAATGTAAAATCGGACAATAATGCAAGAAAAGCTTTCTCAGCATATTTGGGGTACTTTTGCACGTACAGTATTGCAAACTGCTTAATTTGTTTAATTTTGCATAAAGCATCTATCACTCTTATTTTTCAGGTTCTTTGAGTGATACATGGCAGCATACTCAGAATTGCAAGCTCTAAAAAAGTGTTTGAAATGTGTGCTCTATAGAGCAGACTTTTTCTGTGTTTCCAAGAGATTGTTGTTCCTCTTTCTCTTAACACTTTTTTCTTACTAACATCTGATTTCCACTCTTTTACATGGTAAATGCATATTTAAACTAACAAAATCACACAGATACCATATGTTATTTGTGAGAAAAAAAATGCGTAACTGTAGCATTTGTCATATTTTGTCGACTTTGTTATGGAAACTCACAGCCATCTTTGAAAATACATTTCTTTTAACACCTGCAATGTCAAAAGTAATCTAGAAATGGTGTTTTAAAATACAAATTGATCCTCACAAAACATCATAGCTGTCTTATTGCTACTTATTTGGGTTTTCCTTGTTTAATTACCTCCGCACAGAAACAAATCTTTTCGCTATCAAATATAAACTCAATTCTCGTAATGTTTTGCTGAAATATTTGTTTTACTTTGTGTAAGTCTTGTTTTCTCAATGACTGAAGTTACTCACAGCAACCAAATCCAGGGTTCCTGTACCATTAGCAAGGGACAGAAGTTAGAGGTATGGTTTTCCTCTACTGGAGGAAACAAAGATCACACCAAGCTTAGAGCAACAGCACTAACAAAATCAGCACAGCTTTGAATAAAGGTGCCAAAGTCAATACTTTGTTGACTTTAATTAGAAGTGGCTCTCACCTTCCATTGGTTTTCAGTGAAAGGACTTTCAAAAAAACCAAGTCAGGAACATGTTTACGTGACCCTACTTCTTGAAATATAGGCCTTTTTAAGAGTACTCAGACTGGGCACTCAATTCCTGATGCAAAACGTCAAAGCATCCAAACTCTGTTTTCTCACATGGTTTAGAACATGACAGTTTCAAACCGATTTGCTTAAGTAAAATAGGCACTGAACTGAACAAAACTTCCAGGAGTGATTAATCTGACAGTGGTACCCTAAAACCTCAGTTTAAAATTACCAGCAAAGCATTATGAAATAGACATTATAAAAAGATTAAAAGCTTTAAAGAGAAAGAGTAGGGTGCTGCAGATTCCTGTCAGAGTAAATGAGCATAGCAAAGCTATCAATTCTTTTACCACTATGCAAAAAAATTATACTGGTTAAAACACTAAGCCTTTATTATCTAAATTAAAAGTGTACTGTGTTTATTGAATTCAGAGATTAGCTTGCTATTATACACAGTAGTCTGATGTTTCCAGATTAATCTTCATGAAATTTAAGACTATTGACTACACCTGTATAACATCTGACAAGAAAAATATCTTACAGACTCCAATTATTGTAGGATGCTTTTAGTTCTGATTTTATCTTTCATTTTGCTGTGGATTCCCACACAGTTTTCATATTGTCAAATAATGCTTTAAGGTTGGTTCTTGCAGGTTTATCATATTGATGGATTTGGGTAAAACCTAGACATTCAAATCCAAAGAACATTTTTCAATTTCTTTCTCATTTTAAACAGTTTTACAAGTGATAACTTTCAAATTCAGTTGCCTGAAACGTTATCTGAACTATCAGCAGAACTAGAAATCACCAGAAAGTGTTCACTTCTCCGTCAGTTCAGTCCACATTATGGCACGACACTGCACGTGCTATTGGCCAATATTGATACGTGCCAGCTTTCAAAGAGTCTCAAAGACATGAAACCTTTGGAAAGTGTGAAAAAAATCCAAAGTCACTAAAAAAAAAAGTTTGAGGGTTGTTTTTTCTTTTGACATGGCACCAGTGTTTTGAAAATAACATCAATCACTTAAACAGAAAAACAGCAGCAGAAGAAATGAAGCACTACGCGAAGAGAAGTCTGGCATCATCAGACAGCATCAGTTACACCGTTAGCTCGTGCTTATTTCTAGCTGGCGCGGTGGCTACATGAGCGCTAGAACAACAATAATTCAGAGAGTCACACACGACAAGCACACAGCACAGCGCGCTGCTTTCTCTGATTTGCTGCTTGTGGCAGAGAACAGTTCTTGGTGGCAGGTGAAGGCTGCCTGGGAACATCAGCTCTTGGCTGTTTTGTGAAACTTCTTATCATCAGATTCCAACTACAGAGCTGTGTAGGATCTCAGTGGAATAGCCAAGATCTGATGAATGAACAATGTGAGAAGTTCAAGGAAGATATGAAGGTAAAGACAATATAAACAATAATTTCCAAGTACATCAAAGGAAGGCCATGAACAGGAACATTCTGAGAGGCCAAAATTCATGGTGACAATTTGTGGAATAAGTTAGGGGGAAAAAATACCTTTAATATGGAGAGAACCTCATGGTTAAGAGAGATGCGCCCTGTAAGTAACTATAAACATAAGAAATTGGAGGCTGTTACTTTTTCTGAATTTAAGCTAAAACTCAAAACGGAAGTCGTGCATCACTTTCGTGGTAATTACCACACAAGATAGCTGCTACGCAGAGAGAGCTACCTGCTCCGTAATGATGCTTAAAAGCTCCTACTTCTTTACCATAGTGCAGGTGAGAAAGTTATAAACTGCACAGCAATAGCAACAAAAAGCAGTAACACAAGCAAATGTCAGAATTTGAATTGCAAGCTACGTATGAGCCTTGACTGCTAAAACTAAAATTTGAACATTCAGGGTTTGAAGTTGCTCTGCTGTGGCTAGAGGTTGCTTCTGCTCATCCCTTTAATAAACTAGCAGGGATTACGGGTAGACTAGAGCTGGTAGGTGTGCAGAATCACTGCATGACAACTTCCAGAGTTCGGGAATTCATGAGAAAGATCTACTGCTTTAATATATTATATATATATATCAAAATTCTTCCTTATATAATAACAGAATTTTGTTTCTAGTAGAGTTGTGGGGCAGGAATACAACTTTCTAAAGCAGAGGCTAATTTCTCCTGCAAACAAAATATATTTTAGAATCCACTGTGAGACCTAATCCCCACTGAAATCTCTGATTTAGAAAAATACAGAGTAGATCTTTTGAAAAGCACTGAATTTCCAAACAATTTGAAATTCTGGAGCTTCAATTTTGCTGAACTTCAAATCACACTTTCATGATTATGGTCTGTGCCAATGCATATTATTCCTTATATCAGTAAATCTATTAGGTTGTATGTTTTGCTGCAAAACAGCATCATCCCATAAAACTGGTTTCACTTTAGCTCTCAGCATAAAAGATTAAATGGGAATGAAGAAATTGCAATTTTTTACTTCTACAATTATTCCTTGAAAGCTTGATAGAGAAAAAAAATTTAAACACCCAAACAGAAAATGAAATAGTCACTAATAAGAACGGTTTTTTCCCTCTAAAAATATTGATACAGAATTATTTCTTTGCACACATAGTCACACCTTGAAGAACTCCAAAGCAACAAACTATGAATTCAGAAAAGATAATAGACAAAGCAGTTATCGGTTATTAGGTATTGCTGTACTTTTAGGCTGTTTTATGCTAAAAAATGCAAGAATCTATTTACATGCATATAGTAACGGGCAACATAGTATTTAACTCATGCTAACTTAAGGAGCTTAGCTAAACTGATGATTTTTGTGGTTAATTTTTTGCAAAATACATTACAAACTTTCTTATTAGGAGTTGAAAGTGATAGCTGTAGCAACCACAGAACACCAGCAGGATGGTGTGTAGTTTTATAATTCAGCTTTTAGTATTATCAGAAAATATCATACAAGACAATTTGTGTATCTGACACTTTGGGTCCTAGATACTTCTGCTTTCAAGGCAACATGGCTGTGAAAAGTTGAATTCTACTGAGTATTGCAAATAAATAATGTAAAAACAAATAGGGAAGTTAAAGCAGCAGAAAAATTGAATGGAGAATAACTGACTTGAGGAGTGTATGCTAAAAACTGGGTTTTTTGGATACAGATATAGCAAGGCTGAGACTCAAAGCACCCTGAATGCTCTGTAGGATGAGCTCAGTGAACCGATCCTTTACTAACGTTGTAAAAATCTATGACAACCTCAAGATTCTTGTTCTGATTTATCCCTTTCTTTGCACCAGAAATGACAAGGGGTATCCTTTTACGGCACAGTTTTATGCTGTGCATAAAAACTTAATGCTAACTCTGCAAGATCTGCTGTAAGGCCAGGATCAGAGTCATAACGCTCTGCATGGGCCTGAGGATAACCCGGCTGGTGGAGAAGCTGCTCTGTGCTCAGCCATGCTAGAGGTCACCCTTTCAGTGAACAGAACTGAGGGATCAGAATGCACTCCCACTTCAATTTTTAAGGGAGAATGACAAATTATTCTATCAGGGCATTTTGTTCTCAGTGAATAATGCCTGAGAGATTAAGCAGCATCTCTTAGGAATTAGTGTAGACATGTCACCCTGGCATCCTAAAACTCTGCAGAATTTGCAACAGCTTACCGGGTTTTCTGTTTTATTAATAAAATTTAGGAGAATTTATGCAAAACCATGCTACAGAAGTGAATTCCTCTTTTCAACATTAATATGCTGAATGAACATTCCGTATCAATTCTCCTCTAAACTGTTGGAGACATACAGTAAATTTGTTTTTCAAAAGAAAAAGAGTAATCCTGTCAAATTTTTCATGCTGTGTTTCAACTTGCTGTAACATCAATGGTGAAGCCATTAGAATAAGAAATAATTTTTACAATTGTCTTTTTGACACATTTTTCTGTGCTACAAGTACCATGCAATGGTGCGATTTATCCACCACTCAAACCAACTGTGTTTTACACTTTAGCAGTCAAACAACTTATAAATATTTTGACTTTAATGTTACATGTTGCTTGTTACCAGGCATCAGAAGTAGCTTGTTCTGACAGAGAAAAATCGATACAATTTTGTCAATATTCACCTTTATCAGTCCATCTTTTTACAGTAATCTCTTTTTTGATCCATTTGTTTGCTCTCCTTTCTCCTTGCAACTTAAAAGAAAATTGCCTTTTGAGCTTTCTTACCTGTTTCAGGCTAGAAAAAATATATGTTTCAAATCTGAAACCCTTCTCATTTGGAAAACGGGGGAGCATGTATCTAAAACATAATTTACCTTCACTATTATGCATAGGTTTTTTTTATGTTATATATTTCAGAATCTAGGAAAAGTTCACTAAGCACAAACATTCAGCTGTTCTAACAAAACTAAGAAACACATGATATTCAAACACCAGAAAAAGCATCATCCACCACAAGTCAAAAGTATGCTAGCAAACTACGACTAAAAAATTGAAAGAAAATATTTTCCAGTTACATTTGCTTATCGATTTTACCTGTACCTTGTTAAATATATATATAAAATCTCTACGTTATTGCTGCATCACAAAGCACTATCCATGACCATCAAATTCAGCAAACATTAAAATCTAAACCAAAAAGGTAATTAGATGTGACACTGAAGTAGCTGGTGATCTTGATTACACTCAGATCAGAGTCAGTACCATTATGCTGCACATGGCACACTTTTATCTATATTGCATATCATTTTATTATCATTTTCAGTCTCTAGATAAAAAAAATCTATAGATATAATAACCACAAAAGTTTACCTTTAAGTTACTGCCTTTCATCATTTGGTCATCACTTTATAGTATGATAAAATCTGAATATAATGAACTGGTAGTACAATAAATCTTTCATTAAATATGAACTCCTGTGGCTGAAAGAAATACACCTAGCAAAAGTTTAAAAATGGACATCTTTTGCCTCCACAGAAGGAAGGTTAGCTCCTCTTTCAAGATATACAGCTGCTCTCATCCTTGCTTACAGAGCCTACAACCTGCCTGCTTAAAGAAGATGGGCAAACTCCAAGACAGACAGATTTTCAGGGGTGCTTAAGTGCTGCTAAAGCACATGGGATGACCCTTCAACTCCTCCAGCGCAATGACAAAAGTCAAATCAATAACTCAATACCTCTTTCCGTGCAGGACCGATGAAGAAACTTTGGCAGCATTAAGGCTTTGAATGAAAATGCAGAACTAAGGGGCAGGGGACTGGGTTTGTGGATGCTCCTGCCATCTCACTGTGAGTAAAGCCTAAGGAAAGTTGCAGTTTAGAGATTTAAAGCTTTCAGGAGTTATTTGGGATATGTAGGGGAAGGAAGAAGAGTCAAAGACCTTTAAGCTTGCTTCATAGAAGTTCAGCTAAAAATATTGCCAGGAAAAAAATTACTAGCCATGTTTGCACGGAGTTATTATAGAAGAATAACTGCAATGCACAGAAATTATGAAAGAAAATGATTGGCTAAATTCACAGAAAGACAGGCAGAAAACTGGATGAGATATCCTCTATCTCAAAACATTTGTTAAACTAGTTTGATTTGTTAAACTAGTTTGATTTGTTAAACTAGATTGTGAATCTACAATTAGAACAGTTTATGGCATTCATGTAGAGGAACATGATTTTCAAGGAAAAAACAATTGAATATCAAATTCAAGAAAGAAAAAGAACTCAAATCTACCAAGGACTTTCTAGGATATACGGCTTGGTAATTTTCAACATATTTGTGATAGGACGAGGAGCAATGGTTTTAAACTAGAGCAGTGTAGATTTAGGTTAGACATTAGGAAGTTCTTTCCTATGAGGGTGGTGAAACACTGGCATGGGTTGCCCAGAGAGGTGTTGGAGGCCCCACCCCTGGAGGCATTCAAGGTTGGGCTGGATGGGGCTCTGAGCAACCTGCTCTGGTGAAAGATGTCCCTGCTCACTGCAGGGGAGTTGGACTGGATAACCTTTAAAGGTGCCTTCCAAGCCAACACATTCAATGATTCTACGATTTCAAGTTCTGCAGTATGGACAGTTCGTCTCTTTTCCTCTTCACTGCCAAAAAGAAATTTAGTAGGGAATATTATTTAAAACAAGTAAACCCGCAACTCTACAGAAAAGTTGAAAGAACGATTGAGAAAACTGAAATCCTGTAGTATCAGCTTCAATTAAGTGTAATTTAAATGATCTGGAATCATTAACTTCTTAATTTACAGCTTGCCCCATTAAACATGGGGGGGTTGTCATTTTTTCAACTGATTCATAGAAAGTAAATTCTCTGAGGTAACAGATCTGTTTGCAATATAAAGAGCTGAAGCTTAAATTCTTGATTTTCACTTGGCAACACAGGCTTTATAATTTGGTGTTCGGATTAATGTGTAACCTATATTTGAAGTCAGATTGTACTTTAATGATGATTAACGGCTGATTTTCCTGTCTAGCAATGAAAAAAGTAGCTGGCATAGTATTTTGGACTTGTACCTTTGTAATACTAAAAACTACTTCAGTTCTTTCAGTAAATTTCAGGGTATACAAGAGTGCTTTTGAAGTGAACATTGCGAAGTGAACAAGGACTGCCATCAGGTAATGGATGTTGTTAGAAGGATCAAGAGGTGGATTTTTTTCACAGATGATGTCAGTTATGGGGTGTAGAAACTATGGTTTGCTTTTCAATTAATCATATTTATATGAGCAACAGTTAAGTGTGCCTTGAGTGTGAGATGATGAACATGGTTACAACATCCTTCTCACTCTATTTGATGTATTAAAAGTAATATTTCTTATCTCAAAATTTCTCTGTCTTGCTTTTTCTGTTTGGCAAAGAAATTATAGTTTTACATTTCATTCCCTGTTTTAATAAATTTCTTTTTACCCTACAGTAAGCCAAAAAAAATCTAACACAGACCAAAGAAGAAACAAAGATAAGGTTGCAGATCCATGGAGTGAAAAGTAAGAAAATATTCTAAAGTCTGATGGGGGCTGAATTAGTTTATGCAAAGTCCTTTCCTACATCTTCCCACATTTGCATTTTAGATGAAATACATTTTAATTTCTTCTATAAAGCCTAAAAAATAAACTTTAATCTCCTGTCAATATTTACAGACTTTGAACAACCTGTTGTAAGAGGCTTAGCTGTATGGACTTAATAACAGTTCTTTCAAAAAACTGGAGGCAACACCCTCTGAACAGAAGTTTCTACCTGAACCAAAAATTGGTCTGTGTGGCTAATGTAACCATTATATTGCTTATAGTCCTCTCTCATTTGTGTACATTTGTTAGAATCACTCAAAACCTAGTGACCTCAAGCTACCTCAGTACATCCTTGTACTTAGCACCTTTCACCCTATAAAGCACATAGATGTTATAAAAGCAGGTTCCCAGATTCCTGAGATTAATAGCTTGTTAGTTCTAGAAATAGCACGGCTAGTAAAAAAGTAAAAAAGGAGGCAATGTAGGAGAGAAAACCTGCTCTAGAAGTTTCTGAAATTAAATACTGTGGAACCACAGAGATGGGCGGTGTCACACTGCTCTATGCACCTTCTTTCCCATTCTTAAGTAGCACCAGAAATAACATTTTAAAAATACACTGAATATTTTTCATTTATTAAATTTTGAATCAAGAGTGACTGTGAAAAAGGCATTAAATCATTAGGCTGAAAGTAAGTGGCATGCTTAATTATCACCTGGTAAAAATAAAATGCGTAGAAGACAATCTATCTTTAAATGCAGTCTGCAGCCAAAAAAGGGCAGAGGTCACTGCCTTTGGCTGGGTGCTAATATCTCACCATTACTAGTGACAGTGTTCATATCATCTACGGATAATTTAATTTGCAGAAGAACAGTTACTCTTTCTTTGGATTAATTAGTTGCAGAGAGTTA
>NW_009693950.1:3684-3896 GCF_000703405.1 Apaloderma vittatum | reverse complement strand
GATGTTCCCCCCCCCCCCCCCCCAAAAAAAAAAAGTAAAAACCCTCCCTTATCTTATTTTGCAACTCTTCACATGAAAAAATGAATACTTGAGTTTGAACAGAATTTAAACAAAACTCCAGCCGGCTTTTTTATGTGTGTATTTCACTGAATTCTCAATAATGTTAAAGGAGTTTGAGCTTGCCATTGTAGTAATAGATCCCAATGTAGGGA
>NW_009693950.1:0-3653 GCF_000703405.1 Apaloderma vittatum | reverse complement strand
AAATATGTCATTTAAGGAAAGAAGTTTAGAATTAGCATTGGTAAAAGACCTCAGGAGATCTCTAGTCGAACCTCCCACTTGATGAAGGTCCGTTGCCTGTGCCAGGTATGGGAGCCCGGGTTTTGTGTAGCTGACCCTGGAAAATCTCCAAACCCCCTGTGACACCTCTTACAGCACAGGACTCTCCTCATCAGCATTTTGAGAATATATAGCATTGAATACTAGGAAAAGTATCAGCAAGCATATCAGATATGATCACACCTAAATATTTTCAGGATAACTCATCAGAAGTGAGAATTCTCTTTTCCTTTTACAGTAGTTGTATTCTCTACAATGTAGCAATGTGTGTAATCTCAAAAGTGTCTTGTCTAGTTTGTAGTATTCTCTTTCATTAATAAGAAATCAGATTAAATTGCAAAGACGGCTGTCATAGTCCATAGACATTTAACGTTAGGAAGAATTTGAGATTTGTAATGTACAGTTAAGATAATCTTCTGATCTTTTTCCTTATTAACACATGAAGATATATCAAAATACAACAGCCTAAACCCAAACATCCTCCTGTGTAAATGCAGGAACTCAGCAGGGAATCAAATTACATTTATTCTATATTATAGGCATAAGGCAAGTTGTTTTGTGGTCAATCTTGCACTTAAATTAAGCAGCTCAGAATGGTTTAATTTTCTGCTTTACAGAAAGAGCGGTAAAAATCTGTATCAGTCCCAGTTGCCATCTACATTAAAAAAACATGCTGCAATCAACTGTGGATTTCAGAAGGAGGTTATAATTAGTGGCTTTCTGCTGGCTGCATTTTTAGGCACTGTGAATTGCGTGGAGTTGGATCTCTTTCCATGTTTGGGTAAGCACCATATCTTCCCATATTTCTTTCACAGTGATACTATTTCTACATGATTTTGCCGAGCATTCTTACATAAATACACATTTCTTTCATGGGAATGATAAATAAGCATAATGAAATTGGTTTTAAGCAGCCACAACAAAAGCCCTTTGGTTAGTAGTATTACACTTCAAACAAAGCTGAAAGAAAACTGAAGCTCGATTTTGCAGCCTGTGTCCACTGTTATCTAGTTACACAATGAATGAGAATGAATAAAACTAGACTAAGTCCATTTTTATGTTTTGTTGTAAACATTCAGTATAACTAATATTCATGACTATTCTGGCAGCAGGGACCCAATAGTTCATTGATGCTGCTATAAAGGTGCTGTAGAAGCTGCTACAGGAAAAAAAAGACTCCAAGGCCTAAGATCAGGAAAAACGCATTTATTTCTTTCCAGCTTTTATATGTGACACCCATTCCTGGTCTTAAAATGACTATTTGTACTAGACCAAGATTACAGGAGCTACTTTAACTGGAACCTCACAAGACAAAAACACTGGCTGCCATGTGCAACCGACCTGCGCTGGATGTGTGCAATGTCAGCAGTAAAAGATTAATTGCCTATATGGGAGAAATCTACTACCTAAAACAAAATTTACACATAGAAAATCCATTTGTCAAAGAACAAAGGCCACATATCTACTGCGGATGCCCCAGAGTGGGATAATGTTACCTGCTGATCAGCTACAAATTAGTTTCTGTGCATAATATACAGAATCATATTTACTGCATAGCTGGAGAGATGATTTGTTTCGAAGGAGCTTTTGAAGCGTATGTGCAGAAAGGATATCCTACCCGACTGTTCCGAGTCAAGTGTTTGGTATTTGCAGTACTTTCTTTTGTTCCTGCTAGTATTTCAGCTTGCATGCCTCTGGCCACTCTCATACAATTTAATACACTTAGAACTAATTCCTATTGTGCAGTAAATAGAAGAAAAGCGGCTCAAATGGAAAAAATGGTAAAAAAATATATATTTTTTTTTGGTAAAAATATACAGCTCCACAAAAAAGTTTTGCCCATCACTGTTCATCACAGAGTGCATGCAGCAAAATGAAAGTCTTATTTGTATTTTGCCTCTTTATGCTATGTTCTGTGGCAGTTAAGTTGAATAATCAAAGTAACAAAAGATTTAGCCACTATTGAGCCACTTTTCCTAAGGAAATGAAGCTTAGATTACAGTGTTTTCTCTTTGTTACTCATTAATAACTAACTTATTAATTATAGGATTAATTCTGCCGGCCAGGGTCAAACCACGACATCAACTGAATCTGACAGAGAAGGAGACATCTGAAACATGGATAAAGGAATGTGACTCATGAGTGGTTCCAGCCTCAGTAAAACCTACAGGAATGAAAGGTGCCCACCACAAAGATTTTGTATTAGGAAAACATGCAGTACATGCTTAACAGCATCAATAAATCGTCAAGAAGTATAACTCTGATTTTTTTCTCCAAAATTTTTAATATGTTTCAGAGAATTCACAGTATGAGCATGAAAAGAAAGAGCTTGAGCATTTCTTTCATTTCCTTTTCTACTGTCATCTGTAGCTGAACCTCAGTTTGGTGTGAAATATAAATTTGTAGTCTGCAATGACAAAGCACAAAAAAACAACCCCACAACTAATATTTCAAGTGGTTGAATCGTGCATTCTGCATCAGACCACAGCACATAAAGCCTGTATGCCAGGTTTTATCTTGGGACTCTGTATGTGATACGTGCTTACATATGTGTGTGTATGTAGGTTCAAAGCAAATTATTAGACGTATTAGTGACACTATTTTTACTTTCAGTCTTCAAAGTTAGATGCCTTTTCCCTGTGAATACTACTGTATTTACTTCAGGGGGTTTTCAGTACAGAATACCTTTAAAGCTATCCAAAATATAATTGATTTGTCTTTTACCTTAACATCATTATCTCACACTCCTCCAAGGCAAGAGTGTAAACCTTTGAGAAGGGGGAGGAAGTTTTCTTGCTTCTGTTTTGGTTTTCATGGATCACACACTTGGGCATGCTCAGGGGTTTTTAAAGCTGAGGTTAATTCCAAGGAATTGAGTTACAAGGCAAGTAATACAGGTACTGAGGAAATTTGTTGCACAGCTATCAGATCTGTATATAATATATGAAGCAGCTATCTGGTTCTTCTACCCTGGAAGAGAGATTCTGTCACAAATGTCAAAATAAAAAGAAAGCATTTGAGTTTGGGTGAGGAAAGCTCCAAAGTTTTTCCCCTCTCATTTAAAATAATACTATTGCAATGACACTGAAAGACCCGATCACTTTGCTAATTAGCTTTGTACTTTCACGCTTTTATGGACTGGCTAGAAGAAACAAACATAAACCAATCAGCAAACCTGCCAATCACGTCACTGACACACTAAAGAAAAAAAGGAACTCCCTGCACATTTGTATTGTGAAAAGGAAACATTATTTCCAGTGCCTATTTAATCATTATCCTTGCAGATATAGCAGGAGGAATTTATACAAGCAAGGAAATCCATTACTGATACGAGAGAGCCTGGTCCTGACTGAAACCTGACCATACTGCCAATCAAAGCTCTGTCTCTGGGAAGGGTTCACTCTATTCATCCCTGTGCTTGTTACGAAGCGCAGCATCTTGACAAATTCTCATCATAGAAAGGGATTCTCCTTTTTGTAGCAAATTTACCAGTATTCTGGCTATATGCGTTCCTGCAAAAGGAAATATATGCACGTCATAGTCACTGAGCAGCAGTGACGCTACCTTGGATGAAC
>NW_009693949.1:69622-97441 GCF_000703405.1 Apaloderma vittatum | reverse complement strand
ATATATTATATATATTATATATACATTACGCTCTTAGTTTCGCCATATTTAGTATGTTCTGTAACGTTTAGTGGCTCAGAATGCCAGCCTTGCAGCAGGGCTCTGTTGTGCCTCTGAAGCTGCTGAATAGAGATGCCAGTCTCTCCCTAAAGATCACATGTGTTCGTTGATCAAATAAATGAAAATGTGTCCTTCCTCCCAGCCCAAACCAGTATCCTTGAGAAGCAGAGGGAATGAAACCGGCAGTAGCTAGGTATGGCTCCTCGCTTTGCCAGACGGAATCATTTTAAATCAGAGGTTTTAAGGCAGCGTTTGAAAGAACACAGTGTACAAGGTTCCTGAGCTTTCCATGCAAACTTTTCCTGTACCAAGTAGAAAGTAAGCAGCAAATGCAGGTTTTCATCACTGCTTGTATGGCTATTACAGCCCCCTAGAGCTCACAGCATCACAGCTAGCTTAAACTACATTGCAAAGAGCCAAAGGCAGAGTGCTTCCGTGGAAGACGGTTGAGAAGAGCACAAAAACCAGGGGGAGGATGGCAGTACAGACAAGGAGTTAGTCCTGTGCAGCACTACATGGCATGTGCAGGTAGAGGTGACAAAAGACAAAGCGAAGTTCAGCAATAAGACAATTGCAGGTAGGCTGGGGAAAACTCGTATTAGCAAGGTTTAGGACTAAACAACTATTTTAGCCATGTGGGAAGCAGATGCCTCGTTAGGAAGAAATTCCAGGTGGGAATAAATCACCTAAAAACGCAGCCTAAAGTTATATGTACAGATGGAATAGGATGTAGAGGAATTACAGGCCAGAGTCCCTCCAAATTAATTGTGCAAGTCCTCACAGAAATAATAAATGTCACAGAGGATATACCAACACAATAACATTGGAACCTTTAGAATTATAAAACATAACAGGCACAGGACATTTAGAAGCAGGAAGTGATCTTTTCATTCGGTGGATTTAATGTGCTTAAAAACTTTCATTTGCACCTCCCAAAATCTGTTAGCAAGATGGGAAAGTGTAATTACCCTTGTTTTTCAAAAAAGGAAAGTTAGGCTCTTGCGAGTATATCAGGGATCAATAAGAGAGATAAATGTTGCATGCTGGGAGGGTTTCGGTCATATTCAAGGACTTCATTGCTTCTCTGACCTAGCTATATTGGGTCACCAAACTCAGCTCTGATTTTAGAGGCTTCTTCCACATAGAGTGCACAAGGTTACCGTCATTCGCAACTTTGCAATTCATTAGTTTCCAGCATTTGAAAAAGAGGGGAGAAGGGAAGACCATGCAATCTTTGAATGTTAGGAATCTCATTTTTTTTAAAGTATCATGTTTTAATAAGGCATTCTGTTTAAGTTACTGGTTCATATTAGATTTTAAAGTATCATGTTTTAATAAGGCATTCTTTTTAAGTTACTGGTTCGTATTGGGTGTTATTTTGCCATAAAGATTCGTCTCTTTTGAAGAACAAGTTGTATTTTTAAATCTTCTGCGTTAAAACAAACAAATGAAGGAACTGAAAGCAGGAGGTGGAATTGAAGACCCATTACAGGCAAAAACGGCTAAACAGGACGAATATGGTCTAGCATTTCTTACCTAAGGAATTCCTCATAAGCCATTTTGCTCCATCTATTTCCTTGTGCCTATTATTCTACCTATTCATTAAAAAGTGTAACTGAAAGTAGAGGAGAGATCTTGAAGCCAAAGTCTGTACAATCTCCTGGTTTGTTTGAAAGTGGGAGAAGGAGATAGACATTTTAACAAATTTTCTACCGACCTTATTTATACTTTACTGTAGCTTTTTATTTAGTCTCTGTAGTTCTTAGGTTGTGCATAATGTTAAACTGGGTGGTACCTGCTCTACATACGAGTTTAGAAGCACCATAGATCAAGACTTACAAATATCTGAAGTTGTTTTCATGAAGGGTTCTCAGAGCATCTGCAGGAAAAAATGTACTATTGTGAAAAAGATCCACAAAAGCAGCTGCTCTAAAGATGTCATGCATAGACACAGCAAGGGTTGCACAAAGTTTCCACTACTTTTGAAAAAAAAAAAAGTGTTAAAATAATAATTTTTTAAAAAAAAAAAGACAGTTAAACAAATGCCAGTCAGTCTGAATGGAAATTTTCAGTTTGGCAGAATTTCAGAAATGGAATGGCAGAACAGAGGCAGAAGGATTTGACATTTATTTGCTTGTGTTTCGAAATCATACTTGGAGAAAGAGGGAAGGAGAAGAAATAAACATGTCTAAGAAAAACAACAATATAAAAGGTACAGCTTATGTTTGATAGGACTCAGATTATGTAATTACATTATGCCATTCATGCCATGATCCATTTTATTTCTTAACCTAAGATTTAAAATACAGTAATCATACTTGGATTTTGAACATAATAGGCTTCACTGGCATTCATTTTTTCAATTTTGGTTTGGGTTCATCTTTATTTATTGTAATTTTAGTTTCAAGTGCTAAGTTTAGCTCTCTTTCAATGTTAATTGCTATGTTTATTTTTCTTTTTAATTTTAGAGGCCTGCAGTACAGTTTGAACTGGAGATTAATTAAATTCCTGGTAAATCACATTCTAACAGGAAATGTTGGAATCCCATTGTGAACAGGCCCAGGCTATATTTAAAAAAAATAAAAAATAAGTCTTCTCCTTCAGTTAGAATCCAGTGCAAATAAGAACAGAGCGATATAAGAGTCCTTAGATTGTAGATTTGCCTCAGGAAAACCATAAGAATGTAAGACTTCTTGTATCTAAGGTTACAATCTCTGAAATCTGCTACTTTATTCAGGATGTCCCTGTTACAAACTCTGTTGACTCTTTCTATTATCATCAGTATGCTTTCGATGATAGCCTAAGGAGAGCTGGCTTCTATTCATTTCTTACAAAGGGAAGCTCAAATTCACTAAGCAAAGTTGCCTGAGTCGTTGTGATGTTTTCGGGTGGTTTTTTTTTTTCTTTGCACAGGCAAGATACAAAGGAAAACATATCTGCATTATGGAACTTCCTTGCTTAGTATTGATTTGTTTTACCAAATCTGATTACTAAATTACATTTTGTCCAAACATGTACCAAATGTTCAAGGGCTAACACCGGACTACGAGCCTGAGAGAAAACTTCTAGGGAGGGACTTCCAACCTTCTAATTCGATACAATGATTTTGTTGCCTCATTCTCTAGGCAGGATGCCATTTTTTACTGTCAAATTCTGTTCATAGGCTGTCAAAACATTAGTTTCCAAAACTAAAAGGTACAGGATGAAAATTATCTTTGCCTCCCAAGGAGGCTCATGTCCTCCTCATAAAGATGTCATCTTTGGTACAAGTTCCTTGGATGACTTAGATACAAAAGAGCAGTAATATATAAAAAGAAGCACCTATACACACTTAAAATTATTCAAAAATTAAATACCCCATTTGCAATTCTATCCTTAGGATAGTAAAAATGGTGTACTTGACAGATTCTAGTCCATTTGTTGGGACGTTCTTGGACAATGCTTAAAAGATTAAGCGAGTAAGTTGTTAGATCCACGCGTAATGCAACTCAGCTCATACTACTGACAAGGATGCTGCTATTATTTGCATAAAGTCAAAGTAGTTCAAAAAGCCATTAACAAATTACGATGGTAAAACCACAAAATATCTTAAGTATTTTGGCTGAATTGCACAGTCAAAATATGGATGTCCATAAAGTACATACCCATGTCCCAGAGGTAAATATTGAATCCAGACCAGCAAAAGCAGAAAGAGGGTAAACTAAGCCTTGAAGATAAGAGCTTGAAAAACTAAAGGAATCGGAAATTATTTCTCTAAAATAGAAGGTATCACCTCTTAAAGACAACCAATGTGAGATAAAAGTTTGTTACAAAAGCAGGGGAAAATCCTCCCCCCCATTTAACATCTTCCCACGTTTCTTCATACTGGAATGTATTAACACCTTTTTATTATTTAATGGAGCCACAAGTTTCTCATAAAGAACTAGAATAAATAAATCTACAGTTAAGAATTCCTGATTTAAACTCTGTCTCTCTTTATAAAATAAAAGAGAGAAAAGACAACGAACCTTAAAACACAAGAAACCAAATATTTGGAAAGTCTGTATGTTCAAAATTGGCAAACAATTTAAGAGCATTTCTATTTCAAATGTACCATTGAAAATTAAAAAAAAAATGAGGAGAAGAGAAAGTAGACACACCAATCTGTTGTTTAGGCTCACAAAAACATCTTCCATAGATCCTATCATTTCAGACATAAAAATACTTTTTTCTCTCAAAGATACCAGTCAGCAGCAACCTTACAATACATACCATGAGATTTATTTATTTTGTTAGACTCTGTAGAAGCAATTTTCCAAATTTCTAAGGTCTACTTTTAGAAAACTTAATTAAAAGGACTATTTTCTCTCCCCCTTCCCCCCCCCCCCCAATCCCAAAAACCTGTATGAAAAATTGTAGCAACAATCATTGGGATTTGTTATGGAGTAATTCCAGTTTTATATTTATCACTTATGCCATTTATTGTGATCAAAGCATCTTCTCTTCACCTTGATCAAAAGCAAGAAAAATCCACCATGCACCAAAAGTCTGCATTTGAGTAAGCAAAAAAAGTCTTCATCATCCGAAAAGTATCCTTAAACCAGATATTGCTAAGCACCAACTCTTTAAAGACATTTACCTCTTTAAAGAAATTTCCACTACACAAACTTTTTACACATACACAAATCAAATGTTTTCTATTCACCTACTTGGCACCTCCTAGGCGCTTGAGATCTTGGTGCGTTTGTGCTCATTTTCACAGAGCTGAATATAGAAAGATTTGTCTATACTTGAAGGCCTTTACATTAGCTGGTTAAAAACACATTTCCTCTCACAGTCTGAAGAGTGTCATGAGAGAATCTACCGTTCTACAGGAGTGATCGTTCTACACATATAGTCTCTTTCATAGGGAACTTTGCCTAGATTTGCTTCCTAACTATGAGTTCTGACTCACCCTGAAGATTTAACTGAAACTTGGATGCTCCAAAAAAATCAGAGAATTAATAATTGTTTTCCAAAAAAGGCATTTATAAATAAAATTATTCCTTAAAAAGGCTATGCCATAATCCTAGAAAATCATCCTGGGTTTAAAAATGGGACTAGAAATCCTCCCCTTCCTTCTTCTGTCTTGTAGCAGAACACAGAAATCAAAGACTTAGCCAAGGCATTCTCCTTCCACCAGTCCTGTATTAGGATTATGCACATAGTTTTAGTTCTTCATCCAGCAGAAATCAGGAAAATATGAAAATAAAAAGGTAAATGTAGAAATCAATACAGCTTTCTTTTATTTTCTTCCTTTTTTGTATATAAAAAATGATTCAACATTCACAGAAAAGGAGAGGACTTCGCAGATGTCTAAGATATTTGGTTAATAAACGTTGCAAATTTCCCGAAGCCTACTTTTTGTGGTGCTGCCTGGTTTTTTCCAGCTGCACAGGGAAGTGGCTGAGTTACCATGCCTGGAGGTATTTAAAAATATGTGTAGATGTGGTGCTTAAGGACATAGTTTAGTAGTGGGCTCAATGATCTTAAAGATGATCTTAAAACTAAACAATTCTATGGATCCATCTATTCTCCTTATCTCTAGCCTTTTGCTTCTGAATGGATGATTGAGCTGCAACTCGATTTTTAGAGATGGTAGATTGGATACTCCAAGTAACAGATGTTCTGGTGCTTTTCACATCAAGAATTTCTAGTTTCACCAGAAATATTTCGCTATACTGGATCTCAGTTAAATTTACTAGATGAGACTTTTTTTTTTATTTCCATTTGAGAGGTCTCGTTTCAGCTGTACCAAAACATATCGTTAATTTATTCTTCAAGTATTCCTGATTTCCTCCCCTTAAAGAAAACCAAACAAACAAAAAAAGCCCCAAACTCAAATCAGAACAAATCAAACCATTTTTTATTTTGACACTTAAAGAATACTAGTTTGGTTTTTTAGAAATGTCCTTAACACTTTTTAAAATTGTTTGAAAATAATAGGTAGAAATATTTCAAATGATCCCAAATGATAGGATTTAAGCTTAAAGATATTTTTGATGACTGAATTTGGAGAAATGTTTTAGCTATTCTAAAATAAATTCACCTTTCAAGTTTTTGGAACTGCTCCAAGAAAAGTCAGTTATTCACATGGTTTTAATCTGGAATGACCAGTGGCTACAGAGGAATGCTGGTCTCATTTGCAGTATTTGGTACAGTAACGAAGGACGATTGAACTAGTGCTTCTGTAATTGTTTCAGCTTTCCTCCTTACTCGAAAAGAGCAACGGTAGACTGCACTGATTTCTTCAGAGCTGAAGAAAGGACTTGATCTCAGGTCACAAAAGACTGAGCCAGTGTTTGTAAAATTCTTTCGACAGCTTTTAGAAAAGGGATGTGATTTCACCATTTTCCAACTAATGGTTGCTTCCTAGTGGCTTTTGATTCTCCAGAAGGCACCTGACGATACAGAAGTAGTTTCTGCATAAACTAGCTTACAGTCTTCAATATTCTTCCCGTGCCACATTGCTGCAAGATTATTAGAGATAATTTTTTGTAGCTTCTAAATATTTCTCATTTATTCTCTGGCTCTTTTTAGCAATAGGTCTTTTATTGCATGTGAGGCAGTCAGCTACATGTAGCCTACAGGGCTGTGTAGCCTGTGAAGTTTTGCAAGCTCCCTTAGAAAGCCCTATCAGAGCTTAAATTCAGAGTTTTCTCCTGAAAGAACAAGCACTTCCCTGATCAGAGCAAAGAGACACCAAATACTTGTGCCATTTACTTAAAAAATCCAAACCAACAATGGAAACACATCATTTTGTAAAGAGCCGAGTGCTTTGGGGAAATGCGAGAATGGCAACTCAAAGGCGTACCCACGTTGCGCATTTTAAAAGTAGCAGGTTTATATTAGGTTTAATATAGCAGAGAAATCTGTGGTGCCAGTACTGTCTGACAAACATCCCTCAGCTTTTCCAAGGGGAACACATCTAAGGCAAGAGTGTAGTTGAGACTTGGTGAGCATTTAGGCTTGGGCTTCTGAGCAAAGACTGTCAACAAGAAAGGTATTCTTGCCAACTGTAGTGGTGCTTTTGCAAGACCACTAAGCGCAAATTATTTTTTCTGTCCGAATATAGCATTTCTTATATTTGTCATGCCTTCCATATGGATATCATCTGCTCTTCGGAATGTTTAATGGTGCAATTTAAGTATATAGAAACATGTTCAGAAGCCCTTTCTTATCTGTACAAACATCTCCAGAATCAGCTCTTTCAAAAATCCTACACATAGCTTTAGAGTGAAATACTAAACATAACTCACCTCAGAATGAATACAAAACTGCATTCATCCTGTTTGTCACTGTTAAGATAAATAAGTAAATTTCATAATAGTACATACCAAAAAAAATTATCTTGCTTACATAGATGGATGATGTTAGTGTCATATGCTGTTTATTAATAGCAGGTGTTTTTTTTAAACAGTGATATAGTAACCATTATAGTAAAAGAGAAAGAGCTATCAGAAATGTTAAATATCAAATGAGCCACATCAGCAACCCTAAAGAGGACATGCAGAAAACTGCAGAAAGTGACCAATTCACTCCATAGTCATCAGCTGTGTGACTTCCGGCACGACCTGAACAGATCATTGCTTTAATTTTAATTTCTTTAAATTGTCAATTTTTGTGAATTGTCCTTCCAGCAGAGCACGTCACTAATTTGAGTCGTCACTAATTTGATACAACAGTTTTTACTTTCATTTTAATTATTGACACTAGACAATAATTAAAAAAAAATTAATTATTGACACTATTTTAATTATTGACACTAGTCCAGCCTAACTCACACTGATTTTGACTCAAATTTCCATAGTGATGGCAATTCTGTGGGATGAGCTCACGATTTTATTTGTCTGTTTTGACAAGTAGAGGATTGTCCTCGGTAATGCCCAGTGTAAGTAACAGTAGTGAGGAGTAGAGGTCTTGAGATGGGACTAGGAAAGCACATAGTTTTTGCATACAATTATTTCATTTTGTACTGAAGGACAGAAGGAAAATTTTTTATAGCCTTTATGTTCACTGAAGCTGGAAAGAGGAAGAACATTCCCCAGAAGAAGGGGTGGGGGAGAACAATATCACCTGAGGAGTCCAATTTACAGGAATTGCATAATTTTTTTCCCCACAGAGATGGACAAAACAAGGAGCACATACAGCTCAAAATAATGTCATAACATTAACACTGAGACAGTCAGATGAAATGAGTATTGTCAAAATAACAGATACTTGACATTTTTACAGTCAGAAATTCTGCTTCAGACTTTCTTAGACACTTCAGAATTTCTGTGGAAAGTTTTGAAAAATATCGTCAGAGATGACAGGGAAAACTAACTCCCGCATTTCAAGTCAAATTTTGATGTTAGATCTCAGCTCTCTCACCCTAGGCGCTACTGACGAGGTGGTAGCAACGACCGTATTTGGAGTTGAGCTTGGTTAGGCTTGGCAAGTTGTTTTAATTGTATGTTCCAGTTCACCTAATTTGCCTAGCATTGGGAGTAAATTAATTCCTTGAAGTGAAAAAAAGAACGCAGTTTGAATGTTTGTGAGGTTTTTATGCACTACGGCGTAATTTCCTTTTCCTATATTTGAACAGAACAAGTGTGTGGGGAGAAGCGAAGAGACAAAAAACCAGCAGAGTACTTCTCATGACCATATCAAACCAAAGAAACTCCCAGAATTTTCCCATGCTTCCCAGAAATATCACCCACACAAGGAACACGGCCCAACATGCCAAGGGACTGAAGCCGGGACCTCAGCCCTGCAAACAAGAGTCCTCACAGATTCACAGTTTAAGTGCTTCTGAGAACATAGCTTAGCTCTTTGGCACACCACAAGTATGCAGCCGTTTTGTTAAAAAGTCCCAGCTGTATAGTAATCAGCACGCATTTTAATCTACCCGTTCTTCACTACAAAACTGCAATAGAGCAGAATAGATAATTTTAACAGGCATCTACTGCCTTCCGTTATAATCTTCGCTTGAGCCAGTAGTTCATTTCTGTGGGTGATAAGCTAGTACACCACACAGAGATTCAACAGCACTGCAAGTCTTGGATCTATCATGCAGGTTAGAGAGGGATTTACTGGCGACAGATGACATAAACATAAGGGGGTGATAAGGATGTCACCCATGCCTGACAATACCAGTCAGAATTATACATTTTCCTTGATGTATAATAAAACAACAGTTAGGGTGCTACACTGCACACCTCCCTCTGCTCTCTGACACTGCAACCGTGTCTGTCCCTAAGAACAGAGATCAACCCCTGGCAGCATAGAATCATAGAATCATTCAGGTTTGACAAGACCCTTGGGATCATTGAATCCAACCATTAACCCTACTCCACAAAGCTCACCCCTAAGCCATACCTCACAACACCACACCTAAACTACGTTTAAACACCTCCAGGGATGGTGACCCAACCACCTCCCTGGGAAGCCTATTCCAATGTCAGATCACTCCTTCCCTGAAAAAATTTTTCCTAATGTCCGGTCTAAACCCACCCTGTTGCAGTTTGAATCCATTCCCTCTTGTTCAATCACTAATTACCTGTGAGAAGAGACCAGCATCAACCTCTCTACAATGCCCTTTCAGGTAGTTGTAGAGAGTGATGAGGTCTCCCCTCAGCCTTCTCTTCTTGAAACTAAACAGCCTCAGCTCCTTCAATTGCTCTTCCTAAGATTTATTCTCCAGGCCCTTCACCAGCTTCACCACCCTCCATCCCAAAAAACACAACAAAATATTCACAGTATGCTACTGACTATTCTGGTTTGACATCTGTCTACGTTGGAATTGTCCACCTAAATTTCTAAGGATTTTGAGAAACATTAAGAGAGAAATTATATGGAAAGAGTAGTGCCATTTATGCTTACGTTGTCATGTCCGTTGGGGTTTCAAGACTGATGTTTTTAGATACTGTAAATTACTACTAAAGCATTTCACTCTTTTCTATTCTTTTGATTTGACTGCACTTCAACTATACGAGTACTTCCTTGGGAGGTCATGTGTGACATACAACCATATATATCTGGCATCTTTTCCAAAGCATGAGATGTGGTGCATCTTCTAAACTATACAAGCATATAAACTGCATCTCAAGAATCTTAAAACTGCGTAAAAATCAATAATTGAGTGTTTGTATGAGCATCATCAACTCTCTAGTGATGGCTTAAGAGGACTTTAAAAAAAGGTCATTGTGTAATACTTGAGAAAGTGTAACTCCTCTCACCTTCGGCATTAAAATACCTCTTAATCTTAAAAATAATTGCATAATAATTGCATGTGAAGCAAATAGCTTACTTCCACGTATAGATATTGCATATCAAAATATCGTTCCTTTCAGGATGACTAAAATTTCACTGTAGCTACTAGATAGAGATGCATGGAAAAATTTGCTATTTTGCTTTTGGAAACAATATAATCCCCATGAATTTCAAGTCTAATTCTATAAAAGGCTAAAGTTTCTCAAAAATGGGTGTAATTCATTTCACTGAGGTTGACGTGTGGCCTCCAATTACATGGAAACTGGTCCACTTCAGACGATTGTAACTTGTTATAATCTTTGTGCCGGCTTTTTAGACACATGCAGGTGAAGTCACATGCTGGGTTTGTCTGTGCCATAACCTGGGACATAACCAGCTGTAACAAGCAGTGGTGTGGACAAGACTTCTACCTCTCTGGAGAAGAATTTAAGAAGGCTTTCTAGACTGGCTGCATGTTTCTACTTTGGCAGAAAAAATATAATTTCTGGATGCCAGTTAAGCTTTGGTGCACAGCGACTCTTTGTCTGCTCTGTCCTTTCGATTCCACATGTTCAGGGATAAGTAATTCTGGTTAACTTCAAAATAAGAAGCAAAGAAGTTGCCTGTTCTGTTGACTTCCTCTACAGAAACAGAACAAAGAAGTAGGAATTCATGATTTTCAACTTTGGCAACAAATCTACTTACATCCACTTTAAGTTACCAAGTTGATTTGATCTATCCCTTAGATCCTCATGAAAAGACATATTAATTTGGTGGAAACATTTCTGTTAACTTCAGAATAGTTTGATCACAATGAAAGGAAACCTTCACACATTCCATTTTTTTCACCCTTCCAGTACATCATTTCTAAGGAGTATTTAACCTAATGTCACATACAAAATATTTATATATACACATTGTATGCTCTACTGCCACCTTCCTGACATTTGTGAAAGGAATTAGAGTAAAACTTGCCTTTATAAGGGAATTTTAAATTTGCAGCATTGTGTGGGTGAAGCCAGAGAGATGCTTGTTTTAAAATTAATTTAAATGGAAGATATATTCCCTGAGAATATTTCGCTCTAATAGTAGATTAGCAATTTGGCATAAAGGAGCATCCATTTAAATTTTACACTGTGCTCAATTTGTGTTCCACCCACCCCGCCCAAAAAAAAAAATCCAAAAAGCCAAAGAGGAGAGCATAAGCATTAGCTTGAATATTCAACTAGTTCAGCTTTTGTTATATCATAAAACATGCTTCCAGTAATTGTTAGCACTTAGCTAACTAGTCACAATAAGAAGCTTGTTACTGCTTCACTGAGGATGCACTCTGTGACAGAGGCATTTTCATGCTAAGGAAAGAGCTCAGTACAGTTTCTCTGGAAAACAGGGCTAAAACAAAGGGGTGCCAGGCAATTTTGTGAAGTTGTTTTTTTTTTTTTTCTGTGAAGATGCTCTTCCTCAGACCAGCTGCAAAACCATGTGGCCCTCTGTTTCACTGGGCACGTCCATAGTAAAATGCTGAGGATACGCAAGGGAAAGTGAATTGAATTCCTCTTTAGAAATAGTGTGGTGGCATGAAAATGGCATGGATGTGTTCAACATAAATAACTAACTCAGGAATGTCTTGTCACGTTGCAAACTAAGGACCACGGGTTATTCCATGTCAATACACTGCAATGCAAATTTCAGTACCTCTCCTCTTAATGTTCCATTGTGTAATTTTTCTGCTTTACGTCAGTTATTCCAAAAGAAAGCCTTCAGGAAATACTCAATATGGTGGCACAGAGGTAAACGAAAAGAGACTTGATTTCTGTACAGATATAATGCACACCAATGAATAGCTCTATAGAAATGTGCCATAGAATTTTTTTTAAACCAAAGCTGCTTTATTAGTTTACACTTGAACTTTCAGTAATTCAATTCAGAATGACAAATTTTCCTGGAAGGTTGTGCTGTATTAAAACAATCAAATGCTTGTAAAATACCTGTTTGGGGTAATAGGCCTTACTAATTATAAATAACAAATCCACGAGAATGTCTTTAATTTTTTACAGTGTCTGTAACAGGGTGCACAGTTGGCTGATGGTAATGCCGGGCTTCTACAGTTTCCACACCTTACAAAAATAAAATCTTACCCACTGAAGTTTTATTGCTAATTCAAATATTACCAATGTAATTATATACTACTATTGTAAACATATGATGCAAGCTGTGCTTGGTTCAGCCAAAAACCTAACATATATCTGACTTTCTAATGGGAGGAACATTTAACTTTGGGCTTAGATTTGTTTTCAGGACTGAAGGTGCCAATCTTAGAAAGCAGATACTCAAACTGTAAGAGATCAAGACAAGCAATGCCAAAATAAAATAATGTGATGAAATTCGGATGATTTTTTGTTAAATTATCTTTTAAATCAATGTTTCTCCTCTCAGAACAGAATTTGCTTCCATCCTTTGTAATGTAAAATGCTTATTACAGCCTTCTTGTACAAAAGAATTATGATATTAGAGATTTTTGCTCAGCAAATCATTGATTTTTAACCTCTAAAGCAGATTTCAGTTGAGGTTTTTCTTCTCTCTTTAATACTTTTAAACTAGCTGAGACAAATTGTTCTTGGCTTATTTTCTTTTTTCACTGTTCATAGGGCTACTGTGCACTATAACGTTTTTGATTTTAACTAATTCGTACTCACACTACAGATAGGAATTGACTGTGATTAAAAGGGCTGGAACTTCTGATATTATAAGTGCCTGAAGTGTAGCTAAATCAAAGCCCTTCCTTTCAGGATGGTGGGAGTCGTGTAAATCCTGTCAAGACTATCCAGTGTCGGCTGCATGTCACAAGTCCTTCATCCTGTGAGATTCGAGGCATTACTCAGGCCAACAAAGCGGCGCTGCCTAGAACATAGAAAATGCCAAATGGATCCATCATCATAAAGACACAATAGGAATGGAAGTGCATGCTACAGGTGTCGATTACCTTTTACTGTTGCCCTGTGGACTGAGGAAGATGCCTACTTTTTCTTCTTACCCGGTCAAATTTAAGTAAAAAAGGAATCAATACATAAACACTTAGGAGAGAATAAGATGGTGAATGATAAATGGCAAGGATCAATTTAATAAAACCTATCAGGCCACAATAAACATAAGCCATCTCTGAAAAGAAATTAAAAGAGTTGGTTTGCTGGGTAAAGTTATTGTAATAGTTGAAACAGATTTTAGTAAAGGTTTTCATGCAGTCTCTCCTGGAAGAGTTATAGAAGAATGGAAAAACAGGGCTGGAATACACTGCAGGAGACCATCTAGTCCATCCCCAGATCTGAGGCACACATGGCACAAACCCCATATGTAACACATTCCTCTAACCCATGCCTAAAAACATTCTGCAACAGAGATTCCACGACCTCCCCAGGAAAGTTACTCCTGTGCATAAATGTCCTTTACTATAAGATTACTCTTAATGGTCAGACTAATCACATCACTTCTTGTCCTATCCAGAGACAAAGAGCTTATTCTTTGCCTTTTAACATCAACTTTTTCACATATAGAAGCCCTAATATTTTTCTGGAATCTTCTGGTTTATATACTAAGCAACCTCAGTTTCTCCATCTTTGCATAGAAATCATACTGTAGCCCTCCGAGCGAAGGTAAGCGGGTAAAACATCAGAGGAGGTACGGTAGGTAGAAATATAAAATAGTACTCATTCCAATATTAGTATCAATACTCTACAGTATTAAGAATAATAATAAAAGGAGACAATAATAATCTATGCATAGGTTCTTCCATGAAGACGAATGCAAACTTATCTAACAGTCTTACAACCTTCACCATATTTTCTTATCGCTTATGCAGGTGTCATCTCCTTACTACCGAAATGGAAGTTAAAAATCAGGTATAATGAGTTTCTTTTTTCACATGTAGGTATTTATAGCTACTTGTATTCAAATGAAGATCAGCCTTAGCTGCGTGTGGGTTTTAAATAAAGTAGCGTGCAGATAAAAGCTACGTACTAAAGGTTTTTTTAGAAAAATATATTTGAGGTGTAATAATGCAAATGAATCAGAGGTTATTGCAGTTGTGAACTGTATGAAAGAAACTATGACTTGAAGTCATACACTAGTACTTGGTAGAAAAAGATCCTTAACAGTGCAGGTAATTAGATATTCCATGCAGTTTTTTGTATTATCAGCATTACCCTCATCACCTTCTGCAAAGCATTTGTTTTTCATATGGCAGTTGCTTTAAATTCCAATAAGCCAAAACATGACACAAAAAGTGTTAGCCAAAAATAGGATTTTCTTCTAATTACAATTGTTTTCCACTGACATCTTTCCAACCGTAAAGCAGTCAAATGCAATGTTATGTTTGCTCTGAGCCAGCTTCCTGAAAATATGAAATGAGAACAAACACACTTTTTTTCCTCACTTCATTTCTTGATCTTTTAGACACACAGAGTGACTGTTGGTTACCTTCCTTGAGATGTTATCTTGCACTGTCAGTAGCTTTACTCATGTGAATGGTTAAGGTCCACAGCACTCTTCATGCAACCGAACTTTAAGTTCTACAACAGGTACAAATTATATATATTTTAAAAAGTGAGCATTTTAAAAGCAGCTAATGCGTGCCCTGTAGATATTTTTATGACCTTTTATACCTTATATGATTTAATTGTCAAAGACATGCAGTAATGAATTAAAATGACATTGGGCCAAGCCTATCCATAGATATATTGCACACATGTCAGCGAACGTATCTTACACTTCCAAAAGGCGATTTTCAAGCTTCCACTGAAGATGCCAACTGCAGAGTTTGTATACTTCCATTGATATTGTAATAGATCACTGTCTCCTACACTTCCTTTGACTTCTCAACCATTATGATGTCAATGGAAAAGTCTGTACATAATTTGGCTACTGAAAGGAAAGGGAACAGACAAATGACATTTTTTTAACATCTTCTTTCATATTTAAAATACAAATATTCAGGATATTTACATAGGCTATGCTACTAGACTATCTAAACAACAGAAATTGAGAAGTTCAGTACAAAAACTCACTTTATTCTGTCGGTTATGAACAGATAGCTGATGCTGATTTTTACTAGAAAAAGGGCTCGCTTTGCTCCTGTAGAAATGCTGACTGAGAGATTGCGATTTAGATTGTACACCAGAAAAAAAAAAAGAAAAAAAAAAGTTACATAAAGAAAAGAAAGAAGGTAAGTTAAAACTTTCTTCTGCCCTCCAAAGCAGCTTCCTAGATCGTTGTTAGACTTTTCCAAAAGTAAAAGGGGAGGACTTCACAACTGTTATCTCACTCATCCAAATAGAGAGAAACAGTGAGTCTGTCTGCTGCTCCCAAAATACCACACGTAATGCATCTCAGCCAGTATGGAGTTGGTGTACAACCTTTGTAGATAGTACAAATTTACTCTGGCTACAAGAGAAGACCTTCTGCTTAAGGAACAGACCCATTCAAGGCTTTTACAATGACAAACACCAAGTTAGCCATAACTGATCTTACGTAAGAACTGCAGGTTTCCTTCATAATAATGGAACACCGTGCTGCAAATCTAACTTCGAAACCCTTCAGCTTCCTTGGTTTAAGTGAGACCCTGAATTTGATTCTACTTCAGGGTGTTTTGCTAGTTAATTAAAAGCAATGTGGCAAAGCAGAGACCAACAGACATCTTTTGTGAGTACTGTTCTTCAGATAGAGCACCTGCCTCTCAGATGCTAATAGCTGGTGCAGTGTGCAGCAGCCTCCAGCATTTGGGGGTGGTGTGACAACACACATGGAGACAGAGGTATGGCTGTAACCTGAACCTTGCTATAGATCTGTCTGCTTCCTACCTTATTGTTAGTTTTCATGTCTCTTCCCTGCATGCCGTATCTCACTTGACTCTTACTTTCTTTGTATTGATGGAGACTTTGAAAGCCAAAAACCACTGTAAGGGCAGGAAATGCAAACTGTGGTCACTTTCTGCAACCTATTATAAAATAAAATTGCTCAGTATCCTTTGTGTAACATGAGGCTTCATTTATTGATTCAGAGTAGCATCATCAACCCAGAAAATTCTGTGATATATTGCTACCTTTCAAAAATACAAAGGGAAAAAAAGAAAGAGGGGGAAGAAGGAGAGAGATAAATGTAGCCTTGTTCTCTCTTTATAGAAAAGTCTCATCTACCCCACATACATCTGCAACTGCTAATAGCCATGAACTTCTCTGTATCAAGCAGATACCATCTTCCTATGAAGAGACTCCAAAAATGATACCTCTGTTAGGTCCATCATTCTCATGTGCTGGAATGTTTCCTACAATACCCTTTAAGGTAGATACTTCTACTTATATCTTTGTAAAGTAACCCTGCATATTCAAGAAAAAAAGCATAAATATACTTCATTGACCCATGTCTAGGCCCAAGTAAAAAAAGATGTACAGAAACAGCTTGGTTAGAATGGTTGAGAGGGACATACAAAACATAAAAATCCACCTCATCATATTCCTAAATAGCATATTCCAAATGGTGGAAATACTTGCCTTTTAACACAACAGTTATCTTCTCGCTAAATTGCCTTTCTCCCTGGGCTTCTTCCTCCTACAAGAGACCCTTTAAGTCGCCTGAATATGCAAACAGAAAATGGTAATGAATAAGATTCCATTTCTTCATATTTATGAAGACATCAGTAATTAATGACTAAATGATATTTGGATATTCTGATTATGTAGGTTCAGGGAATGTTCACATTTTTAACATACTCTTGGGTTTTTTCCTCCATTCCTAGGAATAATATCTTATATATTTTGAGTATCTCGCCAATTTTTAGAGGCCAAGGTAATTAAAGAAGTCCACAGCATGGATTTCAGTTATACATTTTACAGGACTTGAATTCAACTTTTATCTTGGTACTGGTCTACAAACATATTTCAGGACCTTTCTGCACTTGAAAATACTGTTTTACACAAGTCATTCACAACTTCCTGATGGAACGGTGAAGGGCACCAGTCAAGAAGTCTGCCCAGGCACAAAACAACATTAATTCATGTTCTGCTATCCACAACTCGCTGCGAAGGAAGTCAAAAGAGGTGAGAAATAAGAAGTTTCTGAAGACATTTTAGAGATGGACAGAAAGGCTGTTCTGCAGTAGGCTATTTCTTGTGCTGCTAACTTTCCAGGAAAAACACAGATGAGCTCTAGACAATGTTACATTTGGTACCCATTGCAGACAGAGGATAAATAAGGATTCTCTGATACTCTTGGCAGCCAGAGCAAATGGCTGCAAAGTCAAGAGGAGGGTAAAAAAACCCCCAGAGATCCAGGATAACAACAAAACTCTCAAGTGTGCCCTGTACTGCAGGAAGACAAATTAGGAACTGTCTTTCTTGCCTAGATTTTAAAACATGTAAGGTTAGATTTTTTCTTTAATTACCTGACTTGGACTCAGTTCTTCAAAGAAATGGATAATCTGTCTGTTAAATGCCATAAAGAAAAAAGTTTAGCTTTAATGTGTGTCCACCACTATAAATGGAGGAAAAAAAGGTTTCAAGTTTAAGGCACAGAATTGGAAGCAAGGGATTCTACACGGTCTAAATACACCTCAGAAGGTGACTTCTGCTGTTACCCTCTGTCTCATGTACTAGGTTCACAACCTGTTAAAGCATAGCTTGGCGTATATACCCAGGTCTAATAAGGTACCATGCGTATCATTTGGAATTTTTAAAAGAAACTTCCTCTACTGCAAGGCATAACCCATCATACACATCTAGGAAACAACCATCTATCTTGCTTTTCAACAGAACAAACAAGTAAAAATAAGATTGTTGTCCTGGTTTGAGCTAAACAGAACCAGTGCTGTTCAGGGATTTTTGCTTCTCGGGAACAACTGTGTGCAGAACTAAGCAAAAAACTTTAGGACAAGATAAAGCTGTTGACATCACTGTTCTTTAACATTTCTAGGAGTTAATGTGGGCTTTCAGTATTGGGTTTCCCAGTGGGGTAAGCAACTACCTGATTTCCAGTGAATGGCTTGGCTCTAATCTCTACAGCATGCTTAAAAACCTTCACTTTAGCCTTCAGATGTTTTTTGTAGTCTTTACCACCAACCTATAAATTTATCAAGATATTCGTTGTAGCCTTACCTAATATTCAACCATTATTGACCGTCTGCCTGAGGTTTTATCGATGAGCAGTATTTATTCACTGAAAAGTATAGCGATGAAGCAATAGTTATGAACCCCTGCAAGTTCCGTTCCTGCCTCTAGCAGAGTTGAAAATGCACGTAGGCCTTTCTGGAAAAAAAGCTCAAGCTTTATTTTTTCCCACTTCAGTCATAAAGAAAATTTAATTTAAAAAAAGCTGCTTTGAAAGCAACTGAATTTATTTTCAAAGTTGTGTATATTGCCACCATTCATGTAGCTCAAAGGGTAACCAAGATTATGACTCCTGAGCTTGTTATTTGGAACTCTACACCTAATTTACGGTGCCTCCTTTCCCCAGTGCACAGAGAAAGAGAGAACAAGTACTGCATTATGTTTACACGTTCGTATTTAAGTAAAAATCCTGTCTAGATGTTAAATAAGACTTTTAACTTTGGTCATATAAAACACACGTTGAAAGGAATAGTGCCGTGAAGAATGTAAAAGGACGAGCAGAAAGTAAAGACAACATATTTAATACTGTAACAAAAGACAATAAATGTTACTGAGCAGCAGGCCCAAGGAGTTCTTTCCGCTTGGATGGTAATGTGCATTAGGTCAGTTGCCTTTTTTCCAAGCAGAAGGCATTTGACCCTTCCGGTGAATAGAGTTTGCTGAATTGCTTCCTGTTCCAGAATGTGTGAAACCATAGGGTGAACCTCCTCAAGAAACCCGTGTAGGTTGAATATGGCCAAAGTGGATGCTTCAGGAGCTGCTTGTACTAGAGGAAACTCGATTTGCAACAGAGTAAAGGTTGAAAGATCAAAGATCATGAAATGTAGACAACAGTACTGACACTGACTCTTCTGCTTTATAAGTCACAAAACCCGTAAGAACAAAAAGGTGCCTGGATTCATCTTTTGTATCACAGTGGAAAAAAAAAATAAACCCAAGTAGGAAATGTTTCTCTTTGAACAAAAGAAAGAAAAAAGCAAAAGCAATCATGCTAGCCTGTTGCTAAGTTTGTAACTCAACAATATAAAACTTGCACAAGTAGTGAAATAAGCTGTACATGCAAAGTGCTGAGGTTTAAAAGAAAAAGAAGAAAAAAAATAGGTCTTTTTGAAACTGAAGTTTCACACAGCACACACTGTTTGAGCATTTTCTGCCTCTGTTTTGAGGTACCAGATGTGGACCATTAGGTCATAATAATCAGAATGAGAGGAGTTCACAAAAATGGAGTTAAGTATGTGTCGCAGTCTGATGGCAAGTAAATTAAACATTTGCTTTTAAGGTGCGCCTTTTCATTTATTAGACAGGCTCCGGTGGTCACATGCCCCCAACTCTGCACAGGCATTCCACTGCTGAGTAGTGCCCAACTCCACAAAAACACTGACAACAGAACAAAGTGTTGCAGGCAGACACACATAGTTGTTTTTAGGCATTCTCTTTAAATTTACATTTCACTTAGACCTTGATTAATTGTTTAGATGCTTTGTTAGACATTTGAAATGTTAGATAAGACTATACTTCTAAACTGAAGTACTTGTAGAGGTATTTGGTTTAGTTTCAGGTCAGCAATTGCCTGCAGCCAACAGTTACACATATCACATTACGTAAGTTCTCAGTGCTTCTTAACTCATTCACTTTCAAACCAATTTTCTTAGCTTTTTCTAGAGAAGCAAGATCTGAGATAGTCCCCAGTCACTGAGGACAAATGCTGAGAAGAATATCAAAGAGGAAAAAGAGACCCTATTTTTTTCTTCTGTTCCTCATTTAGTAAGATAGCAATTCTTTTTCCCCAAAGGTTGGTTAATTTTGGCGGTCATGTTTGCTTGTTTTACTTTAAAAGTTCAATGTTTATTATATGTCTTCTCTGGCAATATTAACATGGGCCTTGACATGCTTACTGTTCAATTATTAGTGGACAGTTTGTCCCCAAGACCAATAACTGGAACTGAAGTAGTACCAATACCTGTTGTGCCTTCTCTGGCAGTACAAAATTTGCCAAATCCAAGGCAGTCACTGTTATATCCATGAAATTTCTGGGTTCATCATACGCTTGTACTGTACAAGTAGGAATGACGTGCATATGGCACTTTTATAACGAGAACAATATAAGTTATTTTTCATAGGTACACTTTTGTAACTAATTTTCTCGGCAATGTCATGATTCAGTTGGAATTCTTGCAGCTAAAATTTGCATTGAAGTCTAGCTCCAGTTCAGCACATCACAAGAGAAATCTTAGGAAAGCGTATTTTCCTTTCCAAAAAGAACTCTCCTTCCCCCTGTGTTGTTGGCAACACAAGCTCTCCTGCAATATTCTCCACAAAGAGCATACATAACTGCTTTAAGGAACAGTTTCCTCACCTGGCTTATAGATAAAATTTAACCAGCACTACAGCAGTCAACTGCACTGTTTCCCTGGGCAGCCTGTTCCAGTGCTTGATGACTCTTTTGGGTGAAGAAGTTCCTTCCCTGTGCTTGTCTCAAAATAAGGAACCCACTAGACCTAACTCATCCCTAAGCAAAAATAATGTTTGTATCTTTCAGGGACTTTAGGAAACGTTTAATTCTGTGTATTCAGGATACTTAGGAATCAAGCACCTTAAATACAAAAGCTATAGGTTGGGAGATCTTTCTTCCTCCTGACCTACTAAGTTGCAGCTATCATCTTCGCATGGCTATTCTTCTCAGCAGGATGACAAATCTCACCCTAAATTGAAAGAATCTATATTTAAAGTCTGAAGAGTAAGGATTCTGAAGGTCTCAGTAGGAAGTTCTTTTCTGTGTAGCGCGTGGCACATTAAACTTACTTGACTCAAAGAAAAATAGATGCCACGGAATCAGCCAGGAATCCAAAAGTTAAACTATGTCCTCCTGGGTTACCATCATCTCCAAAAAATGGAATTGAAATTAAATTTGGCTAATGGTCCTATTGATGCGGAAAGCAGTAAGAAAGCCAGCTGATATCACTACAAAATGATAAATACAGTCCCTGCCGATGAAATGAGTAGGTACATTCTTAATAAATAAAAATGTATGATACACCTGTTGAACTGGAAAAGAGCATTCACACATTGTGCAAACTGCTTTAGAAGCTTAAGCATTGTTACAAATCTCTAAAAAAAAGAGAACTATTAATATAATAGAATCTACTAAAAACAAGTGTCAGAAATCATGATTAAAGAGTATAAACTTTCAAAATGGTTTAATTCGAAACAGATGTGTAACTGCAGAAGTTCCCCATTCTTATCTTACTCAAGGATATAATGCTCTCAAACTAAAAGTTAAATGGTTATCATTGTGCTGTTTGAAGGAGCAAAAGGCCGTAGGAATAATCCTAGACAGCTGCTGATAAACACTTTATTTCCTATTTGTAGATGAATCATTTAGGTGGATACTGCAATGTCCTGCAGAATTTAGGAACGTAAGAGGTTTAATTTGATTGCAAAGCAAACTCATATAGATAAGGGGTCTAAAACCAGCCTAACTGGTACTGCATTCCAATTTTGTTTAAAACAAAAATACATGGATCTTTTCGTTAGTGTTGTCACCAACTTGTTGTCCACCATCAAGTCAAGGTTTTTCTCTATAAAGCTGCTGGCTGCCTTGTCTTACAATTTTTTACCACTTCCTAGTTTTACACAGTAGGTTGCACTACTACCTCTCTCAGTGCATATATCAGAGTGCAATAAACACACACATGTAGACACTTTTGCAGGATAGTCTATTTGTCACTCTTCACAAGCCCTGAGATACCCAGAAGATGATAGAAAACATATAGTACCACCTTACGATGAGTTTTAAGTCATGAGAACAAAAATGCTACTTACAGACAGATGCAAAAAGAAAGAAAAAAAGCAAAATAGAAAGGAGAAAGAAATTAAAATGATCATTTTTCTAAGTCAAGAAAAGGAACATATCAAGATCAAAAGCACGCTATGTTCTAAATTAAGGCAGAGATGAGTGAAAACGTGTTTGCTAAATGCATTGAAGGAAAACTTCGAGAAAGAATGAAAATCAGATTTGGAACCTGACAATTCAATAAGAGATGTTAGATTAGATTGAGTAACAAAATGTCTAAAGCATTGACGTACTAAAAATAAAAAACACCAAAAACCAAACCAAACCGCAACGAAACAACCGAGAAATCTGATACAGGTTTATTTGCTACTCATAACACAAGGTGAACAGATAAGCCCATTCTGATGGAATGCTGGAAAATGCATTAGTAAACATGTTTATTCTCAGTTGACGGTATCTGTCTCTGCTATCACAGCCTCGCTGGGACAGCAGCAGTCGCTGCTGCTCCCCCAGCATCTGTGTCTGTCCTCTGCCCCGGCCCACGATGCGACCAGTTAAATTTCCAATTATTCACTGAGACAAAAGCTGCTTTTATGATTCATCCCCCCACCCCCCGGCAAAAGCCCCCTCACACACCACACACACACTTCAAGGTAAACAGCACACGAGTATCTGAGCATCTCAAGGAACAAGCAGTGGACAAATTACTGGGTTTATCGTACTCCCTACCGGAGTACTCCTATTCATGCTCCTGACCTGACAAAAGCTCAGGGCAAAACTCAAGTTCTTCGTTTCCACAAGTCCTTTTCCTGCCTTTCCCAGATTCAATCTGACCGATTACAAACTCGAGGGGTGACAACTCCATGGTATTTGTTACAGAGAGAGAGGTTGCCACTGCTTTTAGTACATTTTCCAGGGAAATAGTGCTCCCCTCCTTCGGCAGCATTCAATTTGTGACTCCAGTGACAAAAAACTGAGAAAGGACCAAATGAAGTGAAGTAATGACTTTGGCTTCGCTTCTTCTCATTGCCTCGAGTAAGGACACAAGTACATCAGAGAGAAACCTGTACCTGCAAAGAGGCAATGCAGAGTTTTTCCTTCCTCACTGGATGAAGGAGTAGGAAGAAAAACTATGGGCTGCAGTCTGTTGTTTACTTTGCTATGAGCTAAGATGCTCTTTATGCTGGTCAATTTGTAATTTAAAGCTAGAGAAGAGATATTTTTTAAAAAAATAAGAAACAAAGAAAAAGAAAAAAACCCTTATACTGAAGACAGTCAAATCCCATGGAGCTTCAGTCTATGTCAATTTGTAATTTAAAGCTAGAGAAGAGATATTTTTTAAAAAAATAAGAAACAAAGAAAAAGAAAAAACCCTTATACTGAAGAGAGTCAAATCCCATGGAGCCTCAGTCTATTCTATGCCAGAAGGTCATCAGTTCCCTTAGAGCGCTGCTACTTTTTAGGATTTACCTCCTGCTTGTGGAGCACGTAGTGTACAAAATGGTGAGACAGCAGCTGGCCTGCACTACAGGGCTTAGCTCTTTTCCGGAGACCAAAGCAAACTGCTAAAATTCAGAGCAGAAACAATGCTGAGCCATGTAATAAACAAGCTAATCAACACAGTTCTCAAAAATTTGCTTGAGTAAAAGAATAATCTGCTGCTGATTCTGAAACAAAAGGGATGAAATAAGTAACAATTCTAAGGATGAATGTTCCTATTCAGTAGTACTAGTTAAAAAAAGTAGAGAATGTACATCTCCCCCAAGAGTTTCCAAAACTGTAATACTTCAGTTTTAAAGGACTGTTACATTTTAAAAGATAGAGACATTGGGTCAAAGACTACCCAAACATTTCCAGACAAATGTGAGGTTTTTTCATATTAGACAACAGCTATTTATTCATCTTGCAATTTTTATGGATTTATATTCTCAAATAATTTCAACTTCTTTGAAACTGTAAGGCTTCATATGCTGACAAAATTAAATAATACTTTAAGGAAACATAAAGCATAAGTAACTTTACTGAATCTGTAAGCAACTAATACAACTCTGCATTAAAAAAAAAAAAAGAGAAAGATTCTTGATGACAGAAACACACAACAGTTAAATACTACCACCAATCGATTGGGGGAAGTAAGAGACAAAATGAACATTTTTACGTAGGAACAAATACAATATGCTGTAACAAAATTGTTGAGGCACTTGCTCTAGAAAGATACTCAGCCTGAGCAGTGAAGATTACAACATCTGGAATTCATCTGCAGTGATTAAATATCTGTGTTGTTACACAAAAGTGAAGTTCAATTCCATGAACTTTTGCAAAAATTTTCAAAAAGCCTTAGATTTATTCTTGGAAAGATAAGGAAGCAGAGCGCTCAGAAACTGAAGAGACTGAAAGCGATGAAAACATGAAAGGTAATCTCAAGTGTTATTGCCAGCTGTTTGTGAATTAAAGGGTTCCAGACAGTACACCAGACAAGCAGTTATAGAAATGAGAACCAGAATAGTGGAGTAGTTTGTTCCTATCCTTACAAAGTCTAAGTTTCTCTTCTCTCTGATCTTTATCTTATTGTTTTGGTAGGTTGTTTTTTTAAATTTTTTTAGTGATATGGGCTTCCAAACAAGTCAGAATTCACCCCTGAATTGTGCACATTATGAGGGACTTCTCTTCCAGTTTTCTCACTACTTAGTTTTGCTTCAGGTTTCAGAAAACTAAACTACACCTTCATTGTAGAATCCAAAATTTGTGAGATGTTGCCTGCATTTCTGATTGAACCAAGACGTATTCCAGCTTGAAATTGGAAATGGGCTGGACTAAGTCATCACTGCCATAAAAGAGCTACTTAACAAGAGACCGCAGTCAAAGACACAGCATTGAGGTACGAACATTAGTCTAAGGATTAATTTTATTTTTTTTACCTCCTCGCAACTATTTATCAAGCTATAAACATCCAGGGTCCCAGCTTCATTTGACTGATACTAGATTAATTTAACTGTCTTTCCTGTCTTTGTCTCCATTTGATCTGCCTTAATGGAAACCAACTACTTTGCTCAGCCAGTCAATGTGTATTCCAATTCGTGTTGTGTACCTAACCCATGGAGATGAAGGCTAGAACGATGAAAAAAAAGGGGGTTTTGTCTTAACTGAAATGCAAGCAAGTTTCTTTCCAAACAAAGCCCTTGGAGAATCCTATAAATCTGTAAAATCAACCTGAGAAACAATTCAACAATCCGTAAGTTCCTATACCTCAAAATCTGTCTTGAAATATTGATAGAGGGGCATCATCTCATGATAAAGAAGTTCACTAGACTCACTGTCTTGGATGGATCTAACTTCCACATGGATAGCAACTACTCTCTCATGCATACAAGCAAGCAAATAAAAATAGCTAATTGAGCTATTTCCTCTACAGAAGGGGAAGAAAGAATTATTGCTATTTTTATCTGTAGTAGCTGAGTACCTTCTGATTACTTACAAAAATTTGGGTCATGAAATTTTTCTAAAAATAAGCCTACTACAGCAAAATACCTAAAAACATACCAAGCTTTAAGAATGGTGCTAGACCCATTGTCTTCAATGAAATCACATACTTTACTTCTCTTTTAAAATCATGTACCAAGATATCATGTCCATAGTTAGCAATCAGCTTGCACTAATTTTAGCAAGCTGAGAAAATACTTAACATTTAATTTGAAATATTTAAAAGAAAAAACAATCCCAACAAAGGTGAGTTTGCTCAAAAAGAAGCAGACTTTTCCACTCAGTGCTGAGAAGTGACAAAGATACTGTCATGTCAGGACAGTTTCCAGAGCTCATGAATCCACTGAAAATTTCATCTATGAGGTCTGTATATTTAGAGGCTCACAAATGGATCCTACAGTCATTAAAATTTGCAGAGTTGACTCTTGCCCTTAGATTGCTGCCGGTCTTTGCAACATAATTGAATAACTCTACCTTTTTGCTACTCCAAGAGATCACTCATTTTTTTACTATATGTTCAGCAACTGCTAGGCTAAAGCTCCAAGCAGCAGAATAGGTAAACTCGGGACTATGACACTGCCATTTATTGGTTTCTTCAAAATTCAGTTACTCTGCTCTGAACTCATGTACAAAAGTATTTTGCTTCCTTCAAAACAGAACCAACATTTTGGTCTCATTTTGTGAGACATAACGTGGAGTCATTTATTTTCACTTGTTCCACCACGACGACAAAAATTAAGTCCAGTAAATCAGAAGAATATCTTTACAACTTATGTTTTCATGATTTATGACAGGATATTATTTTTTCAAGATTTAATATATCAATATCTTACAAAGCACCAAAGTTTTACCTGCACAGTATAATTTGTTGACTGAAACCTGAGATAACACAGGCAAACCTGATGCAAGAGCCCAACCGCAATGCCATATCCCGGTTCCTTTCCAGTCATTGTCCCTGTACTCTACTTATGGGCCTGGTGCATCCTCTTGTCCTCCGAGATAAGACCTTGCTGTATTCTTTGCCAGTCTCACATCACTTATGTATAGGTCCCTTCGGAGAGATCGAGAGAGTAACTGGAGAATTCTCAGCATTCAGAAAATTTAGACTGCATCCTCCTGCAAACTTAGGGCATTCAGACCACAGAAAATTTGTGTTTAAACCTGCATCCCAGACAGCAAAGTTTTAAACATTGAAATGTGTAGTTTTTAATGTTTAAAGCAAGACCTAATCCCAGTAAGCTCTTTTTCTGAGAGGGTGAGGAAGGTAAACATACAAACAGGCAAATAAATAACTTGTGCTCTACATTTCAGTGACAAAAAAAAAAAAGCTATGGAGATAGTAACAGATTATACTTTGACATGAGAAAAGGTGACTGGATGACTGCAATAGATGGATGACAGCCGTTATATAAAGAAGAAATGGACAAAGGCCTTCCAGTTTTTTGAGAGAAACCTTGTAACTGCAGACCTTGCTTGTCAAGGAGAACTTGAATCATGCTAATATCTGCTGGAATAGGGACATCTCAGGACACAAAGAATCCACAAGCATCTTGGGGACAATTTTTTTTGCACAGGCAGTGAAGATGCAGGGAGGATATGCCTTCCTGGCATAGCTGCTACTCACAAATAAGAAAGAACTGGTTGGGAACGTGGCAGTCAAGGGTAACCTTGGCAGAACTGAGTAGGAAACAGAGTTTAAGATTCTGAAAGACACAAGGAAGTCAAATAGTGAAGTCAAACTTGTAGATGGAATAACATGGGTGACTGCCTTGAAGGACAAAGGGACCCACGAGAGCTGGTTGATGTTCAACAACAATTTCCTCAAAAGTATGAGTGTCCATTCCAATGTGCAAAAATCCATGCGCAAGAGAATCATGGAATGGCCTAGGCTGGAAGGGACCTTAGAGATCATCTAGTCCAACCTCCCTGTTTTGGGCTTGGACGCCACCTCTCGACTAGACCTGGCAACACATAGAGACCGAGCGGGAATCGAACCCGCGAGCTTGGTGTTGATCCTTATTGCCAGCACCGAGCTCAAACCACTGAGCTAACCAGCCCCCTAAGAGCTCAAGCGTTAAAAGA
>NW_009693949.1:15772-69591 GCF_000703405.1 Apaloderma vittatum | reverse complement strand
TAGGGAAAGTGGAACCAGTGTTGGGCTACGCAAAGATATTTATGAAGTTTTCCTGGGCATTCAGTCATACGATTAGGAAAGCCAAAGTTCAGATGGCACGATATGCAAAAAGCAATAAGAAACTTTTGTTATCTCTGAAGAAGAAGGAAGACTAAGTAGGGGCCTATTGCTGAAGTTAATGACAGAAGACAATACAGCGATGAGGAACATGATGTCTTCTTTGCTTTGCTTTAGCTTGTAAAGGGTCTATCAGGTCTGTCTTTTAGGTGCTGAGGAAGAACACTGGGAAATTATTTGTGTTAAAATGAAGAGTGAAAGACTCAAGACAAACTGGACATACAAACCCATGGGACCAGACTGAATGATCTCAGATGCTGCTGAGGGAGCCAGAGAGTTTCACTGAGACACACTCTTCTGCAGTCTCTGAATGGACTAGCCTATGGGGGAGGTCTCTGAGGACTGGAGACAGGCAGATGTCACACCTGTTTTCAGGAAGGACAAATTTAGGGAACTACAGGCTGATCAGTTTAACCCATGGAGCAGAGAAGAAACAACAGACATAATTTCCGGGAAGGGAATTTCTAGCTAGACACTAGAAAGAGAATTTCCCAAAGAAGGTGCAGTAGACACACGGTAGAATCTCCATCCTTGGAGATACTCAAAACTCAACTGAGGCCTGGGTTTAACCTCAGAAATATTGGCCCTGCAGGGCTGTTTTAATCAGGAAGCTAAAATCAGGTACTTATCTAAATTATTTTGTGATTCTAATTTGCGATTTTGAGCAAGAACATTTCATAAAAATGGATAAGTACATTACCAGTGAAAGTGGAAGGTTCTTATGACAGCTTTGCAATGAGAAATTTCTTTTTGAAAAGATCAGATGTTCTAAAAACGTTAAGGGGGAAATCTTCTGAATAGATTTAAAAGAAATTAGGACAGGAAAAGATCAAACTACAAGTCTTACCATTTTTTTTAAAATTGTATGTATTCCCTATGCTGCAGTATAATTATTATGGTGTTCAACATTTGGGTGAACTAAACAAAAATGCTGCCAGTTACCAAGAGTAACCAAAGCTTCTCAGAAACTCAGGACACTCTGCTTTTTCCTTTAACAAGTGAGTTACTAATGGCTTTCTTTCAACAGTTTGGTTATCTAGGAAAAAATACACGTGGATCTCTCATGCAATGGTATGAAGGAATTTGAGATTTGGATGCCAACTCATTTGGGTGCCTTTGAAAATGTTTTTTCCAAGGTTTTTTTTCTTTTAATCATTGGGCTGGTTCAGGATTTTTTTTTTTGCCAGTACCAAAGGGCATTTCACAATGGGGAAAAAGTATCCCAAATTCTGTAGCCAAACTGTTGCAAGTGCCTGCTTCATCTGTCATTTGCTCTATCAGTTGGCGTTCCTGCAGATAAAAGAAGTCTTAGTGCCATGAGATGAGTAAGAAATTGGGTCCAATATAGTATGCTAGCAGACTGATTTTTCTCTCTCGCACGCCTTCATATTGAGTGGGAGGCGACTGCCAAACGAAATCCAGAAGAAATAGTGGATTTGAATGTTAGCAGAGATGGGGGCAGGGGAGGAATTAACATTATCATTAAAGCTGTCTGCAGTTCTAACTACATTTCAGATTAGGAATATACAGCTCAAGAATTTCTGGCATTTTACATCCTCCTCCTCCTCTCTCTCTATTTTTTTTTTTTTTTTAGGAGGAATGCTTTACATCCTTAGTTACGAAGACAATGTCAATAAAGATTAGTTTAAAGGGAGAAAAAATTGGATTTAAAGACCAATCTCATAGTTGTAGTCATCGAAATGGCACCTTTTAATTAGGTGTTACATTTAAACTTGTAACTACTACATTTATAGCAGTTTTCAGTTCATAAATATGTATACATAGCTATATATTCATATTTCATAATATTATTATTTTGCTAAATGCTCTCAGGTGAAATAACGACCAGATTCAGTAACGTGCAAGTCCCTTGTGAAATGCTGACAAGTAACTACTCATTAGAAAAGCTGAAGGAACTAAATGTTTCACAAGCAATACTTTGCCCCTTCACACACTTTGGGGCTTCTGCTATTCAACTAAGGTATTATGATGAAGGACAATGGCATCAAATACACTTCAGAAAACAAAATTTATCAATATCTACATCAAATACACTACTTATGAATCTCATTCTGTTCACTAGGATACTTTAACTGCAGCTGAGCATTTGCAATCTAAGGGTCCAACGTGCCACAGCCGTTGCTCCTCTCCTGCATGCCCGGGCACTCTTGCTTGACCATCCTGCAGGGAATGAAGGCTGTGGGAAACTGAGGCTGGCAGCTTGCTTCAAAGCACCTTCCTAGTCTGCTGCAAACCAGCAAGTTCCTCGTTTCTCCAGTTTGTCAATTATAACCTCAGTGAAACCCATCAGTTCAGAGAAATCCAAATCCTTGCTCTGGCGTTTATTCCCCATGAAACAGTCATTATTTACTAAATCCTTCCCCAAAAGCCTCATGCTCTAGGCTTTCTCCAAAGTAGATTTAAAGTGCAACTTTGTAAGGAAAGGATACCCTCCACCTCAGTCTCTCAGGCCTCATGGCAGAGAACTTTTGTAGAAACTGAAGAACGAGGGTACAAGTCCCGTCAGGCAGTCAGGGTTTGAGGCTGCCCCTTAGCTCCATCCCACTTGAGAGAAGGGTTGCACAAGCACCCTGTCCTTGCAGTTTCATTTACCAAGAGACCTTGTCTTTTCCTTTTCCCCTCCGCTCCTCCGGTTGAACCCTTTCTCCAAATTTGCAAGTCGTTTCAGGCTTCAGAAAACAGACCACTTGCCAAATCACATCGACGTACAAAACCTCCACTCAGGCCAGTTTAAAAGGCCCACCCAATTTGTATTCACCGAGAATAGCCCATGTCCTTTCGCAAGGGCTGGGACATTGTCGGGCTAGTGCTAGTCTTTCAGCTGGTAATAAATCAACTCCACTGACTCGGAGGCAACTTACTCCTATTCACCTCAGCTAAGAACCTGTCCCCAGTGCCGAAATGTCGATCCGATGACTTAGTATCTATTTCCCTAAAATTGCTTCTGGGCATTGATTGTTTTCCCCTTCCCCCCTAACACTACTGTGCGAAGCTGTCAGGCAACGTTAAACATTGGAGACTAATTTCAACAGTGAATCTAAGGATTCTTTACGTCAGCTTTGGTGGGCAAAGTAAACGTTGATCACTCAGAATGAAAATGTAATGTATAAATAACGGCAGACAATAAATGCATCTGATTGATCAAATTTTTAATAAGTCAGTGTGAGGGATGCTAAGAATATTTTGTTAAACTGAATACAGAGAGATCCTTAGTATCTTCCCTCCTTTTTACAAAAATTCTGCAGATATTTGATTATTTGTGCCAATATTTGATAATACGGCATCAAAATGGTATGTTTTCAAATATTCCATATAGTTTACAGATATAGCTCAGACCTTACTTCAGCTGAACTGTGATGTCTCAGAGCAATTCTTTTTTTTGTTTGGTCTACACACGTGGGACAGAAATCGTATTTATCTTCTTTATCAAAAAACAAGGGATGGGATTTGATCTCCTTTAGCAAATCTTCCAGTGAGGTCTCAGATTACCTCAAGGTAATGACTATGTAGATATTAAATTCAATATCTTTAAGAGTAAACTATGTTGGTTTTTAGTTTATGGTTTTGGTTTTTTGCCCCCAAGATTAATGTGTTTTGTTCTTTTTCTTTTGCTTCCTGCTATGCCAGTAATATTTCTGATGTTTAGCTTCAAAAAATAACTAGGTATTAAAACACAGAAGTCTTCATTTTGCAAGTGTGAAGTAGAGGAAGTGTTCAGGTAGTCATTGCTTCCAGAAGATCCCTTAACTTGGCCTAGGCTGTGATAGCAACAAGAACAGAAAGCGTTTAAAGTTGACGCGCTCAACTACACATCAGTGACAAAACTTCTGATTTCCATGGCATACTTCAAGTATTTGTGATTATGATTTCACACACGTGCTACTTCTACCTATTACAAGCAATTCACAGTATGTCCAACTAAACTGAAACCATCACTCTCTAGGATTAGCCTTGAGAGTTATTCCCACTGTGGCAGCTCCCCAAAGCAATAAAACAATGCACTTGGAAGACAACAAGTTTTGCATGCTAAAAGCTTAGCCTGGTGTCCTTAGTTGGGTAAAATCCTCTGTGCTTGGAGTTAGAATTTTACCATAGCAGGGGCTGAAAGACTGAACAACTAGCAGCTCTCCTCAACTGAGGACTCCTTTTGAGTTTCTGTGCTAATCTAATACTTTGATTAAACTATAGAGTAATAAAAGATTTTTCTTTTTTTTACGCTTTGTGTTATATTGTGGAAACATTAGCAAATGAAATAAATGTGAATTTGACTTTCTAGCACTTAGAAGTATTCACTTTGAACTGTAAATTATTTATAACACTCAAAGAGACACTTTGTAAATAACAGGAAAGCATCACAAATCAAATGCAGGTTGTGGTATTTTGTCTTGTCTTGCCATCGTTAACCATTTCAGTTCCACAATGTGGTTCAATAAATCAAGCGTGTCTTTTAGACATCTCTCCTAAAGGAATCAGAAATCGGCAGAAATAAATGAAGCTATCTACCAGTGACAGCTACAAAGGGAAACCCAGAGAAGGAAGGAAAAAAAGGTGCTCCTATTAGCAGATGATAAAGCAGATGCTGTAAAACAACAGGGGGATTGCACCATTTCTTCTCCGGAATTGATGATCATTTGATAAACAGCTAGTCAGGCTCCTGGAAAACCCTGTCCATCAGCGCATATCAGTACAAATTAATGATGACATGTCCTGATTAAACTTGCTGTGCTGTGAAATGCAATGCATTATCTGCATGGCAGTAAATGAACAAGTGCTCTCAGGGAGTGAAAGAACAAGCAAAGCCACACGTCTCAGGTTAAGTCTCAAGTCTTAGCTGCCTGTGGTGTAGTAGGTGTTTAATTGGCAAAAAGCAATCTCGTCTTGTGGGTTTTGCAGCCCATGGCTTTTTGTTCTGTTCATTCAAAGAGTTGTCTTGATAATGCCTTTTCTGCGTAAGCCAAATTTCAAAAAACTCAGTCAAGTTTTTGAACCCCTTCCTCAAGCAAATCCTCAATAAGCTTGCACTCTGCATACATCAAGTCCCTCTTAAACTGAATACTACAAGTGTAGTAGTGGTCAGCTCACAACATTGCCTAACAGGAACTTTTTGTCTAAAGGCTAAGCAATTTCTCAATGGAGACTTTTAAAAATGAACTTTTGAGAGAACTCTAAAGTCATGGAAAGCAGTTTTATACTTTTAATGTGATTTCTAAAAAAATAAATAAAGTTGTTCAAGTTTATTTTAAAGACCTTAATACTGGAAGCTTTATCTAGCCTTTCTCTCCCCAACATACAGGATGAAAACCATTTTGTAGGAGCAGCTATTTTTCTTATTTTGAAAAAAAAAGTCATGTATTTAACACTGTTTCACTCAACTAAAGCATTTCTGACATAACTTATAAATAATTCTCTATGGAGTTGAACAAGCATTGGTTCTCAAGGAAGACAGGTCTGCTGAAGTTCTCTTCTAAAACAGGTAGGTTACCCTGGGAATGGGAGCCAGGCTTTGCAACTCATAATACTACTGAAAGGAAGGACCACTTACTGCAGTAAGAACACCATTGCCAGTAGAGCAAATCTGGAATTTCTTCTCACATCTGCAAAACACATAGATGGCAGCAGACTCGATCCAGATGGCTAGATGCAGTCTGAAATATTTTTCAGACCAATTCTTAATCCTGATCTTATTTTACTTAACTAACACTTCAGGTCAGATTCCAATCTCATATGAAAATCTAGAACAATTTAGCTGATTGCTCTGGACTTCCCTGAAAATGAATGAGATTCCAGTGCAAACTTTGTAATTTCTGTAAAGGAAATGCATAAGGCAACAACAGTGACATCTCCTCGATACTTTGATTCAGGGAGCAGAGGGCAACAAATGAAAAAAAATATCTTGGGAATCTTGGGAGAAATAAAATATTTAATCCTTTTAGTATCCAGCTTCCTCTGCACACACTACCTGGCCAGCACATGAGTGGAAGATGAAATACGTCCATTTTCTTGCCCAAAAATATATGGCAAAAAAATACTGTACAAGAAGTTCTTCTCTGAATATTTAGTTCCTGTATCATGAGAATCTAGAAGGAGAAGAATTAGCCATGCAGGAAAACATAAACCAGTAAGGACTGCAGCTGCATACAAGTAATGCAAAACACCCTGAAAGTCTTTGTCTAAGAAGGCACAAAACACCAAGAGTAACCCCTAAACTATTCTTAAATACTTTTCCTAAGTTTTAATAAAAGGCATCAGGGCAGGAAAGCATATTAGAGAGGGGTGGAGCAATTAGTACTATGTAGATTTAAGATAGTGCTTCCTTCATAAAGCAGGCTGAGTAAGTTGCAGAAACCCAGACTCTTAGGTAGGCAGCTGATTCAGGAGGCTGTAGCTGGCTAAGCGTTCCCTCCACCTGGAGCCTGGCACAGAGAGTGCCTTCAGCTTGTAAGCATTCTCCAAAACAGAAAAATGCAAGACAAAGCAACTGCCCCTCCCCGTCCTCCTTTCTTTCATGTAGACTTCAACCTAGCTCTTTTATTTCTGAAATAAAGGTTTTAATTAAAGCTACCTTCTACACAATGCACTGCACCTCAGCTCTGTTGCAAATAACACATTAATTTCCCCTGACTCCAAGTAATCTTACTTTCTCTCTTTTATCCCTGAACACATCTTGCCTGGACGAACACCAATGGGAAATAACAGGTGGGAGCAACAAAACTGAGATAGCTTACTGAAAGTTACGACAAACTGCATTTTGTTATTCCTCTCTCTTTTTTTTAAATAGATATACTTGTTAATTCTTGCAGAACACCCCCACTAAGGTTATGGAATGAGCCCTAACAATACAGCTTCTCACTGAAGGAATGGAATAGAAGCAGTCACAGAAGGTAAAACAGCAGCTAAAGAGTATCAGGAGAGGAGTATATGTTCTATTCCAGAAATCACCACTGCTGTGCCACCCTGTAGGCTATAGGGAGCCACTCTAAGCAACATTTTCTTTGTGACCTCAGGTAGATTCAATCTTGCATGGCCATATCACAGTTAAGGTAGAGGTCCTTGTATATTTACCTAAAATCTCAAGTCAAAATTCAGACTGTAAGAGTTTTTTTTGCCTCTTTCTTTCTGATTCTAGATCAGGCCACTAGAAGAAAAAATGAAATAGAAAAAAAATTCACAAGGCCAGCTTCCCTGTGATACAGAGGAGAGAAAGGAAGAATTTGATCTTGGTCTATTCACCATTGCTACAAAAAGCCTTCAAGGTTGCTGAGTTTGAAATTGGGTTGGTTGGGTTTACATCTCTCTGCCTTTTTTTGAGGGGGGGAAGGGGTGAATAAAAGGATTAAGTGAAATCCCACTATATGTCAGAGTTGTGTTGGCCAACAAGAGCAAATGAATGAAAAAAGTTTCTGAACAGGAAGCTGAAAGTGTGACAAAGTAAATCCTCTAACTGGGTTCATGTTCCCAGTAGATCATGTGCAGATGGGACATGCAACGTAATCATCAGCGGGCTATAAATGCACCTGCCAACATAAAACTACGTGGCTATATTTCTGTTGCTGTAGCATTTAAGTGATGTAGCTGTGAAGCAGAACCTCTACTGCTCTAGATGCTCTAACAACACAGAATGTGGAGCTCCCTTCCCCCCCACCCCTAACAGAAATCTTGTAATTTAAATACACTTAAATACAGGTATGTGGGAACATGCAAAAAAAACCAACCCAAAACCAAACAGGTTCTGATTTCTGTGGTAACTGCTGAAACACTGTCTTTTGTAGATAGTTGAAGGAAAGACTTGGAAGAAGGTAATGGAGTAGCTTTGTGGATGCTTCCAGACAAATTCTAAGAAAATATGAGAACACTGTGCTAAAACTCCCAGATCTTTGCTTTAAAATCTAAAACTACACATTACAGAATGTCATCAAAGCTTGATTAGATATAGATAATACAAATAATACAAATAGGTACTTGTCTTTGTATTTAACAGATCATACCGAAGTTTTTGTATTTAACAGATCATACAGAATGAGAGCTCTAAACATAGAATGACTTTAGGTATAGATATAAAAATCCCTTAAGTTAGGCATAAGCAACTGAAGGCCTCACAAGTGATGACAAATAGCCTGCACCTCATCTAACCAGAGGAGGAGAGGGAAGGAAGGAAAAAAAAAAAAAAGTCCAAGGATGGTTCTTGAGAGAAAATAATCTTATGGATTGACAGGCCAGGAATCCTTTAGAGAAGAACTCTGAACATATCTGAATAGGAAAGAAAATTTACAAGGGCGGTGACTGAGAACAAAATCACAAATACTTTAATTAGAAGTATATGAACAAAGCAAAGGAAGCAAACTAGCTAAGGGAAAACACAGCGATAGAGAAAACAAACAAAAGCTTCAAAGATTGAGAAGAAGGCAGACAATCAGTTATTACTTTAGGACAGAAGGTGATGATTCAGATGCCAGAGAAATACTAAGTTAGAGTCCAGCCTAATGACACACACAGGAATAGTTGAATGAAGCTTAGCAATAATGAAACGCAAAGTAATAAGGCCGAAAACCTCATATGTTCTCTACATTCAGTATGGCCATGTGACAAATGGTTACTTTAAACAAGTAATCTCAGTCCTCCTTTACCACTGGACTGGATTAGAGCAATGAGTTAATTTAAATCATAATTCTACAGGCAATCTTTTTCTATGGAATAAGACTAGTAGTTTTCAGGATTTTATTTTTCTTTTTGGTCCAACGGTAAGTAATCACTGTTCCTCTTCAGATTATCATTCTAGACAAAAAATTGCCACAAAAAGTTTTGGCTTATGTTTAACTATGTTTCTTTATGTTAACTGTGGATTAACGAACTGGTTACAGTGAAATGAATGGGCTATGAGAGTGGCTTTATACCTTAGGACAAGCTTGAAGGTACACAATGGCTGCCAGAAATGACAAAACAGCAGTCAGAGTACACAGACATCAATCAATACTGAAAACTAAAAAAGCTAAATGTAAATGCCAGAGATTAAATACGTGTACTTTGCACACAATTTGCATACCCCTGACATATGACATGCTAATCAGGGTTTGCACGCATGCCCGCTTTTAAAATTTTTTACAAAACTGTTTTTATATAGCACCTAGCACTGGATATTTAAGCACTGGCAAAGGCCTGACTCACTACTGCGTCACTGCCGTTTTAAGCATAAAAGACAAGAAATCCAACAGCAGCAGCTACTCAAGGCAGAAATAATTAGGAGTGGGTTGTGTTGTGCTGTACATAGACGTGGTTTTGCAGCATTCTGTCCGGGCTTCTTAAGGCAACAGGACAGAATTTGATAAGTTAATATTCTGTTCAACAAGCAAGTTCTAAAAGCGAAGTTCAAAGCACCTATTTATTTATAATCAGGTTTGGTGTTGAATCACCCTGCTGGGGTAATGTAGAGTACTAAGTGTAGAATTTTAAGGCTCTGAATAGGGAGAGGGACATTTACACATAGAATCCATAAAATTTACATGTGAATCGGCAAATGCAAATAAAACACTGCGAGTGAACTCCACCTAGCTGGAGCTTAAACATTCTCATGCCTTTTGAGATTCAGAATATGCAGTTTAACGACAGGTCCTTAACTGAGTAGGACTCATATACGATTGGTTGACAGCAGTTACAGTGCTTGCAGGAAATTTGAAGTCCTTGATTTCTTCCTTAATCCGAGAAATCTCAGATTTGCATTTCTAACATGATGCATAACTACCAACCAATAGAACCACGTTGGTGAAATCATATGCCGATACAGCATGTTGAAGCTCTAAAGGTTTTGGAGAAATATAAGATTGCTAAGGGCACAGGAGAAGAGTGAGAAAGAGGAAGACATGCGCACTTGGCTGAAAGGAAGAGACCTGGAGACCCAGTGTCCAGGCCAATAGCGTGTGGAAACTTTGCAAGTGCAAACGTTCAGTAGGTTTTTACAGATGTGGAAATGCACAAAACTTCTCAATCACTTTCTTGGACTTCTTTGCAGACGTTATATTTGAGGCAAGAAAGATGTGCTGAGCCCTATCACAAGACAGCAGGGATAAAACCCCGGCTCTGTGAATGCAATGGAAAACCAATGATTTCAGTGGAGTTGGGATTTCACTTCCACATCCCTACTTCACTTTAACATTGTCTCAAACAAGGTTATATTTTAATCGTAATCCCCAAAGCCATGACTTAATATAACATTCTACATCAGAACTTTAACTGCTCTCAGTGGGAGCCACATTGGTGTAGCAGAAGTAGCATGACACACAAATTATCAATATGCATTCTTCAATGTTCATTATCCTTGACAAAAAAATATTCACAGCAGCCATTGCAGAGCTGTGCTTAAATGTTTTAGCAACTTAAAGGAACCAAATACTTAAACAGTGACTAACTGTGTTTCTGTACCTTGCAAGTAGGCTGCCTCTAATCAAGAAAAAAATCTACAGAAGAGGTTCTGTGTGTAAGGGGAACCAGGTCTGGCAAAATATTTTCAGTTGTGGCTTACACAGTCGTGGCTGCATATTCTGATGAGGTTCATATCTTAGCAACTACCCAAACTCGCTTATAAACAAGTTAGAACGGAAGAATAAATGAGGTTGCAATTTGGCCAGAACTCTCCTTTTTTGCAAACTTTTACTGAGAATAGATGGAAATGGCGTTATGTGACTTTCCCCCACCCAACCCTGCAAATCCCTTTGCTGCCCTGTGGTGTTGGACCAGAAGGCACCTCAGGTTCCTTAAACACATTATTTTATTGCACTTATTAAAATCTGCTTTTAGATGTTACGCTACTGCACTGTGTTTTGTGGAGGAAGAACACAGTAGAAAACACTACAAATTACAACTTGTGCTACAAGTGGTAAGTTATAGAGTTATTATTACCTACTTACACCCTTGCATTTTCAGACAGACATCACTCCAGAAATCACTAAAGGAAGTTTAACCGATATCTGAACTTCTAACACTTTGTTTAAACTTCTGCTTGTCTGAGTCTGACCCCAGGAATTTTGCTCCACTCTCAGTTCTCAACATAACTGTTCTGGTTGTATTTGAATGCTTTGACTAGCTCTTGTGCCAGTACATATTTCTACACACAGACCAACAGGGAACAATTGGCATCTGCCATAAGATTTATATTTTTGTCCAAGATTCAGCAGGCAAGCCAAGGAGAAACTATAAATCATTTCACACAGACTAATATCTCAACTCTTTGGCAGAGAAAGCCATTATATCTGATAAAGTGACAGGATTCCCATCAGAAGAAGAGAACCTTATCTTACACTGAAGGAACATAATGTTTTCTTAAAGCCCTATTAACCTCATATGAGTCCACTCACCTTTTGTCCCAAGACCACAAAAATAAGACTGATGATTGTCACAGCAGTGGTTTTAACATGGTATCAATGGGTTGGACATCCTAATGTTATGTAGAGATAGTTGTACAGCAACCAAAATAGGAATAGCAGAACTTTACACATGTTTTGGGTAACCGTGAGGCAAAAAGAATTGACAGATTAGCTATCACACACTATTAGTTAGCTGATAGTTCACCCAAAAAGATGGAGACATACATTAAGAATTTCAGGATTTTGTGAATTACAGTGACGCACAAAAGCCTTACTGATGCAACTGAATGATATTGTCAATTGAGTTACAGTGCACTGTGTGCCTTATAATGCTTGTACACGTTTCTTCTACCTGTCTTATCAAAAATTATTTTACAATACCTAGTCTAAAGTATGCTTGTTATTATTTTATAATAGTTAGTATAACTTAATAATGGGATTTCTTTTCTTTAACTGCCCATTCTATTTTTAGTGAAAACCAGAAACCACTGCTGTTTTTTGAGAGAACTACCACGATATTTGTTAAAATTTAGGCTACGTGAAATAACTTTTTGTTTAACATTATTGTGTTATCTCTGTTTTTCTTCAGTGACATGACAGACCTGTAAACAAATTCATCTCAGATACGAGGAACTACAAAACAAAACTCTTCAGAGATGTTACCTAAAGACTAGAATAGTCTGGTGACAATTGCAGCAGCAGCACAAAGGATGAAAGTTTAATTTCAGGATCTTGAACAAACTGCAAGAATTTCAAAACTTCCATAAAGGAAGTAAGAATTGTGTTCTTACTGAAATAAAATATGAGCATCATTCTGTGTGCTTTTTGCTTTTTAAAGTGAAAAGTCAGTTATTCTACAATATTATTAATCACTAAATTAATGAAACAAAATAAATAAATGAAACAAACTAATCTCTTACATTTGCTTTTTATCTTCAAACACAAAATACAGTCATTTAAACAGGTAAATCTTATTTTGCTCTGAAATGGAAATCCATTGAAAAAAAAGAAATCAATCAGGGAAGGTAGGTTTCTCTCCAAAATTTTTCTGTTTTAATGGAATAGAGGCCAAAAATTTTGAACTAGCGCTAGTGACAAGGTATGAAGGCCTCAATTTGTATCTCAGTCAAAGAATAGAATAGACAGTTGGACTAAATATTTCAAAACTTCTTGTAAACTAATTATCTTGAATCATTAAGAGGTAGATTAAGCTGGGGTTTTTTTTTTAAATCCAGTTCAGAATGTAGCCACATAAAACAGTGATTGGTGTGAGGTGAAAATTCCTTCATCTACAGGTATAAACTGTTGTAACAAAGTCATACTACTCATGAGAAAAAGCCAAGACACCCATTTGCCCCCTAAATCCTCCCAAGCTACCTAAAATTAAAAAATTGTTGGCTATTCCTTCAGTAATAGGACAAAATTTAAACATATGACTGTGAATGGAACATTTGCTTGCTTATTTGTACACTGTAAACATCTACAATGTGTACCTGCATGAAAGCTATAGTCCTTACAATTTGGGGTTAAAAAGAGGGTTTTAACTCATTAATATTTACTAAAAAAAAAAAACCAAAACAACAAAACATCACACTCGGAAACACTCACCAATCCCCTTCCACATTTGCAACAGCCAACCTCGTGGCTGGGCGGAAGTTAAGGTGGTAATTCCCATTTCACAAAGCCCAGTTGCCTCCCTGAGGAATATATAAGTCACCACTACCTTTCTGCAGATACAAATAGTCTGAAGAAGAATTATTATGTACTTCCTTTTCCTACTTAATGTAACTAGATTGACAGGCCTGAAGATTGACAACTTGTATTTTCTTATTGGCAAGCAGAAAATGGCCCATAAATAGGAGTTTCACCAAAAACAGTAAGAAGTGTTCATTTCCCTTTCCAGAAAAGCTACTTATTAATGCAAATTGCTATGTTCCTTCACAGCATATGAGTTCTACCCCAGATAAAAAAAAAACACAAAAGTTCATTTCAAACAGGCTGATTGCCATCTAAGTATTTTCAGTCATTATTAAACTTAGACTAAAAATTGACCTGAAAATTCCAAGTCTTTGTTTCTCACTCAGTTAGACCCAGCAAATAACTTCCCATGTTTATTAGAAATGGGCCATGTTATGAAACTGCTGCTTTCCCATCAACACAGCTACCTCCTTCTATAAATAACAAAGCCTGATGATTATCACTTACTCTTTCTATGAGTCATATTTAAAGGAGCCCTGAGGTGCTTCGCAGGTAGTCTCTTTGAATCATGAATCAGAAAGCAAAAAAGCAGCCTCTGAAATATCACCATGCCCAGATTCTAGATGCCTAGAACGTATCATCTGCTATTTATAGTTCCAGGCTGTCAGGCAGCTTCGTGTAATGGAAGTCAATGGTCAAAGAGAAGAATCTCTGCTTCAGCTTTGTTTGTAACATTAAAAGGACTCGATAATGGGAAAGCTCCATCTGTATCCATGCCACAGATCCACAAATTGGAACAGGAAACTTCAAACCTTTCTCAAAATCAACTGAAAATGCATAGTCTGAGAGTAAATGGAGCAGAGAGGCAGTAGGATCCCCATGGCACAAGCTCAGGTTGGGCAGACACAAGAAAACCTCGACAGACCTGAGGAGAGCTTGTACCACCAGTCGTTGCTGCCCAGCACACCCTTGGAGCCCCGCATGCCACAGATTTAAACCAATTACTTTCTATCTTATTGTCAGATTCAGCTCCCAGATCTCACACTTTTTATTTATTTTCCAGCCAGGGCTCCAGCAAGGCTTTTACTGACTTCATCGGGACCACAAGAAGTTTCCTTCCTTGCGGACAAGGAAGAGAAAACAAAATGCTTCCAGACCCAATGGAGCTAGAGACAAGCAGCAATTATCTCACCAGAGGCTGACACATTCCTTAATGCTCTTACATAAAACACTGAGCAGTGCTTCTCAAGCCCACCTCAGTTTTCTGAACTTTTTTTTTTTTGTGCTAACCTGCTATTATAACAGGACAAACAACATTTTTCTCTTTTTTCAGGGTATGAAAGTATTCAGATATAATTAAAGCCCTGGCAAGTCCTTTACCTGCCTTTGACCATCTTTCAGTTTTCCTTCTCTTTCGTGTTCTTTTCCCTTTGCTTGGAGGGCTCAGTTGTTCCTCCTCCTGAGCCTAACTCCTCCCAAGCAACCTTTCTCCCCACGAAGGAAAGAAACACTACCTAAGTCCCTCAGCTAAACTGGAAAGGCTCTTTATATCAATCAATTAATTAATTAATTAACTTCCTTGGCACATTACTGCTTATTAGCCCTGAGTACCTTCAGCTGGCCTCCCCTGCACCACCATTCCTGCGGGCTGCCTTGCAGCAACCACCTCTGTCACACATCACTTTGAGCACCTGTTTTGTTGGGTTTTTAGCAGAGTTCTCTCATCTCCTCCTGCTTCCTTGTCTAGAGATCATTCTTCCTGGTTTTTTGTAGCTATTCTCTCTAGTCACATTTCAGAAGTGTAAGGAACAACATTTCTCTGAAGCAACTGCTTGGTCTTGTGGTGATCCACCTCTGAACTCTGAGCCCCAAAAGCCAGCTGAGGTTGAAGACAGTAAGTTACAGAATAATGCTAGTACCTAATAATCCCTGAATAGCTATACTCTCAGCAAACAAACATTAACCTAGAGATGAGTCTTTCCCCCTCTTGCAATAATTATATCAAACCCACATGTTCTTTGACTGTGTTACTTCCTACACTGATATTTGAAACACGTTGAAGTCTGTGACATTTTTTTTGCCTTAAATAATATTGGATATTAGCTAATCACTGTTGTGACTTACATGCAATACTACAGAGTTGGTAAGAGTGAGGAAATGTTACAGAACATTTACTTTGGCTTCAGAAGCTAATATTAAGTCCTTCCTAGCTCATCAAAGTCCTAAGGATATCAGCACATTACCTGATCTAGCATGCACATTCATGTACACACACCAGTAAGCCTAAACCATGAGGTCTAACCCCCTAGCTTTGAAATAATTGTGAAGATGTGCATACAAATATCTTGCAAGTACTGGAAAAAGTAATTCCGTATTTGTCTCTGCAAGGAATTCAGCTTCTACCTCCTTTTAACAGGAACTCACGTGAAGTGAGAGCGATGCTAAACCAATTTCAGAAGTTAAGGTTTCTTCCTGAGACGTCATGTTCTCTCCTCAGCACATTGCCCAGCTGCAACGCTCTAGTAGGGAGACGAAAAATTTGCAAATCCAGCGTCAGATATAATTCCTACATATTTGTAGTTTCCATTTATAGTGCAAACGTCATTAATGAGGCCTTAAAGAATGCTTTGTTGTAAACAGCAGAATGTTTACATCTACTACTCTTCAGTCAATGTAAGAACTGTGCATCTTTTTCAGCTGTATGAAGATACAGGCATATATTCTTTTTTTCACTTCATAGACCACTTTATAATTTAATTATGTTAGTTCTGTGCATATTGAAGTGAAAAAAAAAATCCCTCTGAAGTTCTTTTTTTCTTAAATCAAACATTTTACTTTCATACTCTAGGTACTCAAGATTTTCTCTTCATCACCGATACTTTCACCAATACTGAGCACGGTTTTAAATTATTAGAGGCTATGCTAAAAACCAACAAAATTTAATAGAAAGACACTGTCTCTGCTATAAGTGACAATATAGTAAAATGTCTGCTCCATTATATTTTGCTATGGTGAGAATTTGATGTATACTGATACATACATACAAACAGATCTGATTTTTACCTGTAGTCAGAACTGTATGTAATTGTGCCTACATGAACCCACCTATCTCTCTTGATATCAAAAAGTGTGTTGTGGACAATTTGCTATCAAAGACTGGCACATTTAAAATTGCATACATTATTAAATAATAGCTTATGTATAATTTTATTTGTTTTCAGAGTTACAGTGTTCATGAGATAATCATAGAGAGCACATTATATATTATTGTTAAACACATTTTTGCCACAAAAAGTTGAGAGCATTGGTAGAAAATCCTATGTCAAGTTATGCGAAAATATTTATCACCTGACCCATAATTTCATAAAACCGATGTACACTTTATGTGATATTATGTCTGCAAGTTCCTTCTTTTTGCAAATGGCTTTTGCTCTGTACTTATATATGTCTTCATTTAATAAGTGCATCAAATGCTTCTGCGCGTGTGTGTGTTAGTGCACAGGAAAATATTAGTTTACTCCTACGGTAACTGTAATTGTCAACACCACTGGACCCAAGAATAGGGAATTATAAGATCTTAATTTTAGCAAAGAGTTGCCCTCATATTTTTCTACCTAATGCTGAACATAACATTAATTGGTATTTACCTCCTAATGTTTACAGAACACAGACTGTATATTTCAAAGACATAATCCTTACCAACTATATACTGACTTTTATTTCAGTGTCTATTATATAAATTAGGACTCTGTTGAATTCTTATACCAAGGAACAAATGATAGTAACTTTATTTAAATACATGCACAGTACCATGTACTACAGAATGATGGAGTACTATTTTTTTAATGGATGAATGAATCAATAGAAAAATAGATTTAATAAATCATTAACATTTTAAAGTCTAGATAAAAATGGGAAATCATGCATTTCAAGCAAAGTTTTATCTTTTCCTTTTTTTTGATGAAATCTCTGACAAATTAAGACATGCAGAGCTGAGAAGCAGCTCATTCTGAACAAAGAACAATGTTAAGACTGTGCAGAAAGTTTTGATTGAGACTGTTTATAAGCAAGACTGAAAAAAATTGCCATTCTTGGACTTCCCATCAACATTAGACAGTGCTGTGCAAACCTCAGACAAATCCCTGTATTATGTTTTCTAAGCTGCTAGGAAGTCTCTCAGAGGGCTAAGAAAGTAAAAACCTGAGCAACTGCCTCCCCAAAATTTATGACAAGAAATGTTTCGATTCCAGACAACAGGCTACAAAAGGGGAATAGATAAGTTTATCCATTCCTTAAGAGATTAATTTAGGGGATGAGTAATTATGGGTGGCATAGATTTATAAATAATAATGACAACAAAATTAAATATAAGTTTAATTTTCCAATATTTAGAGTACATGCCTATGTCTCAATATTTAGAGTATGTGTCTATCAATTTATGAAACAAATGAAAAGTGAGTACTTACTTGCAATTAATTTGATGTTTTTTCCTACCCCAACATTTGTCTGGACATTGCCAATGTAATCAAAAGAACTGTAAATTTTCAGAAGCGAGTCTACTCCAGTGATCTTGATTAATTATGCATTAACCCATTTCTCTGAAGCATCCTTCACTAAATCTTTGGTGGGAAATGCACTTTATTAGGCATGAGCTTTGGTTATTTGTGTGCGAATGCACTATACTGTCGGTCAATACGCAGAATGATTTAAAGTTTGCCATGTTACAGAGATGTATTGCTTATTAAAATGATTCTAGTGTTTCAACAAACAACACTGATGGCAGTTTTGCAAGTACTATTGTCTTCACTCTTTGCATGATCTCCTTAGCCTTATAATTTTTCCTCAAACTTGCGTTGACTTCCAACCTTACAAAAACTTACACAAGAGTAAGCATGATCATTTGAAGACTGCACACATTGTTAGATGTTTTCAGCAGGTACAGTTACTCACATAGGAGTTATCAGAACAAGATACAAGATTTTAATGCTTAGCTGAATAAAAATATCCTAAGGGTTGAAAGAAATTATAAACTAAAAGTACAGGTTAATGAGACCTGCAATAAACTCCACTCCGAAGCAGGTGTAATTGGATATTGATGTGAAGATGTTTAATTCAAGAGATACCGTTGAACCTATGGCATATGAACACTGTAGTAGAAGAAGTTGGAATGGAAAAGAGAGAAAACTAAATTACCCATGGCATTCTCTTCCCATATTCCATGGCAGAATTTGCCTGTAGATTACTAAATGGTAACGCATGCAACAGAAAAATATGCTGTATCACTTTATGTAAACATCTGCTTTCATCATGCAAAATGCCTACAAAACTGTGACAATATTTTTTTCTAGTAGCATAGTTTTACATTAGCTTTTACAGAAACTGTTAAACCAAAATCCATGAATTTGCAAGTAGAAGATATTCAGATATTCTAAAATTCTTGAAAGGTTTCCAGCATAAATATTCCAAAGCTCAACAAAGCTAATTGATTTTCTAAAAACTAAACTACATAGGCTTATTCCTTGCTGTGGTTCCTTGTTCTTTTGATGATAGAAGAGAATAGACCGGTTTTTGGAGGAGGTCCCATCAACATAGGGGCTTGGTTCTTGTGAGTAATTTTTATCTGGGGGAAGAAAGAAGAAAAACAGAGTTATACCTTGAGTTAGGTCAATTCCAAGTATCTGAGATACCTAAACTGTCTTCATATGTGACTACCAAACCTTCTTCATTTAATCAAAGTTGAAAGGAAAAATCTTTTATTAATATCACACATGCAGTAAACCAACTTATGTGTAATCATCGTTTCCCCAAATACTTTAAATAATACACACAATCAATATTAAAAATCACATGCCATAAAATACATGCCAATATATCACCTTACTTTTTTGAGTGTGCTTGCTGTTGAATATTTTACGTATCTATGAGATGAGTACGAATTTAAAAGTTGGAAAGGACATACGTGCTGACAGACCAAGATGTTGCCTATTATTAAGATATAAGCTATGTCTTTGTATGCTTTATTTATACGTCTAATCAAGCTGTACTTCTCTTTTGACACAGGACACTACTTAATTTCAAAATAATCATCATGAATGGAAGTCAAAAGTTAATACACAAAAAAGGTCAAAAAGATGAACTAGCATTCTAATTTGTTAATTAATTGCTAACAGAATAGACTTAAATATTGAAAAGACTATTTAAACACTTTGTAAGACTGCTCTAAAGCCACCCGTTTTGATTTCTTTGATATAAAACTACGAATCACCTTAAATGAGACAACCTTAAAGTACATTATGTCTGCAATTTTCTCTAATTCAAGTCTAAATTAGAGAAGACATTTTATGAATGTATGCTATGCTCAAAGCTAATTGAAAGCAATTATCAAAGTGGCATTTTGTCTGTGACTTTAAGATACATTGTAAGATAATAAATGATTCTCATTATGTAATAAAAAGGTCACATCTTGCCTTTGGGCTAGTGACGCTAAGAGTTTTTCAAAAGCAATCCGAGACATTTTCTTTAGTGAACTACGACTAATACAAGAACCATCACTTATTAAATATCAGTTGTCACCTGCATAGTACCCACATCAGAGATGGGTATTTCTTTCAGAAAGAAACACCACCTCATTAAAAACTGGAAAAATATATCTCTTGAAGTGCATACCTGACATTTTCAAGTTAAAATGAATATCCTTCACTTGTCATTCACTAATAGTAATGAAACAAAAAAATGTATGTCACGTGCAGAGGCTCATTAAAATATAGATCGGGACATTTCTTGGGGTGGAAATTTACTTTACAATGTAAGGAGACAGAAGCATAAAAATCTCAACAGAATGAGTAGGTTGTGATCCTTTACTCTCCACACACTGGTTTCAACGCCACCTCCGTTCATTAGTCTGAAATTTCAGTTGTGACCCTTTTTTGTCAACATTGTTCATTAGTATCAAATTTAGCATACGGGTTTCTTTTTGGCAACCTAGATTAATTTCACATGGAGAATAACTCTCGCTTTCAAAGACTGGCATCAACATATTTTCTCACAAGAAATTCTGCTTCAGGCACCACTTTGGAAGGAAAATCATCTGTAGTTGGGGTACATTGGCATTATTCCACTGATGTTGCTTTATACCAGCTGATAATCTGGTCCTGGAAAATCAGTTCAAGGATTTCTATAACTTTCACCTGCTTCATCAGACATATTTTGGGGCTCAGGAACAGTGATGACAACAACCTGATCCTGGGGATCAATACATGACGTAACCTGCAGCTGCTATAAGAGAAATTTTCAAGAGCCATGAAAGTTGAGCTTATTGCAAGATTTGGCCATGGTGAGGCAGCAGGAACAGCCTCAGAGTTTCCTTTCAGAGGGAAATCATAGTAATTCCATCTTAAAGTGAATAAAAGAGCAAAGCTCAAAAGGTGGCTTTAATACGAAGAGGTGAGGTTATCCTGAGACCCCTTACAGATTGCATGTTGGGTTGAGGCTCTTCAGTGCTGCTGAGGACGAACGCAATTACACACTGAGAAAATGTTTATCATTTGAAATGTTCTTTTTTGGCTTGAGCCATCTGTTTCAGAGACCATGACCTCCTCAGTATGTTGTATCCTATCAGCTGAGCTCAGAGAAGATGCTGGAATGTGATTAACCACTTATGCACAAGTGGATGGAGTCCTACATGCATTTCTCCAAGACACATTTCAAATGTTATAAACTGGCCCAGTTCCAGTGGTGTAAAATATATTTTACATTCTGAAAATACAAAAATAAAGTTTAAACTTGAAGTACATTTTTTTTACCTATGCATGGTATTGCATGTTAACATTGCATTGGTTAAAAAAGAGAACAATTGATTCTTATTTTCTTACTGAAAAAAGGATTAAAAAAAAAAAATCTTTACTTTGGGTGATAGAAAGAGATCATTATGTTTGTAATACAGGCTGGACCATTGCACTGCCTTGCCAGAAACAGGCTAATTTTGTCTTTCTCAAAACTTCCAGGCACTGCATTTCTTCCCTGGACTCTCACTTCTGCTACTGTTTTTTACTTTTTTTGGGTGACAAGTGACAGATCACGCTTTGAGATGGTCTCCGAAAGAGAAACGGTGTTGTAGGTCAAAGTAGGACTGAATACTCAAAGTGCTGTATGGGAGACTGAAAGGGACAAAAGAAAGAAAAAAAAAGAAAAGAGAGAGAGAGAAAAAATCTTTAGCTACAAGCAACCAAGATTTAGTTTAGTTAAAAACGAAGAAATTGCTGCTTACAGCTGTCCATAGATTCTGTGTGCGTGCACATGGAGTGTCTAGAGACTTTCACCATTCAGCTTCTCTCTCACTCAGCAAGCATCCTCATGTCTTTTTTAGTAGATGCACAATTATAAAAGCTTTAAATAAGACATATTTATTTTTTTGTTTTTCATTTTTCCTAGCTGAATCTGTGATTTACACACACATACAAGAGAAAGAGAGATTGCTCAGACAAAAACACCAAAAGCTCAAACCCTAACCTAATATATTTTTAGAAACTTATGATACCCTGATAAACATACTCATACAAATTTCTATGGAATTCTGGAAAATAATTTCTGAGAGCCATTATCTTTATTGAAAATAAATAACAAATTGCAGGAAATATGTAAAACATTTTAAATATCAACTACAGGAGGGCCTGAAGTATTGCTGGAGAAAAAAAAAATCCTCTATTTGGCATATTTGGCACAAAATTTTACTAAAAAATAGGCAAAATGAGGAAATAAAATTCCATTTGTAGGAAAGTATAGCCGCATGAATTATTAACATATATTGGATTTTAGTTGTGAGCCTAATATACAAAATTATAGGGTAGACTCAAACTGTTGAAGCCAGTGGCAAAACTCTCATTCACTAACTGAAGCTAAGATTTTATCCTGTGAGTTCACGATCACAGAAATTTTAAGGGCTGTTATGTCTAGTAAATAGGTTTAGCAGAAAAACACTGCCTTCACAATTTTGAGATGACCTTTCCATTATTAGAAAATGATGTATTTATGGAAAGGAACACCAGATCTAATTAAAAAAAGAGCATAATTCTTAAAAGAAGATATGGTAATTGCTCCTATTTGTCTATAGCCAATCCTCTGATAAAGGAGAAGCGTGAATTTGCGGTAGTAAAGATATTTAGAAATGCATAAACCAGACATTTGTTCCAGGAGCAGGCCAGAATTTCAAAATAAGCCTTGAAGCCATATTAATAAGATGCATCCACTAAATGAAATGCAGCGAGCAGTTTGTAGTGTGGTAACTATATCTCGTAGGTCGGTCAGTTGGGCTTGCATGTTCCTCTTTCTACAACATGCTCTAGTTACCTTCTTGTTCCCAATTTCACAGAATGCCTAAATACCTACTATTAACAGAGACGAGGGTTCTACAAACACACGTACAAACTGCGATGCTAAATGCCAACAGAAAACTGGAAAAAGAAGATCAGCTCCGCTTACAATATTTCAATTAATGTTGAAGAAAGAACCTGTGTATTTTTAAGTACAAAGGGAAAAAAAAGTCAGAAATCAAATTGGATCTGACATTTTATGGTCACTTTTTTTCCCATGCTATCAGCAGGGTTTGAATATCAGAGGTTTTCAGGGTGTGAGGGTTTTCCCACCGCCTAGGTGCCAATACGTTGTTCCCCTTATAGAACGCAACACCTCTGCGTCACCCACATCTACACCACAACCCATCAACATCAGACGTACCACGTACTTTTATCCTCCTGTAGGTGATCAAGAGCTTTACTGAGCGTCATGACGTGAGTAAGACCTATCGAACGCAGACAGTGCTAAAGAAAAAATGAACCTGTGACTTGTATTATGTGGCATTTTGGTCAAAATCTCTTCAGATCTAGACCAGTTGTTTTAAATGCAGTGTTATGCAACGCATCTTTTAAATAAGTTTCTTAACAATATTATTGTGCGAAGTGCAATCAAATCTAATCAGTTTGGCATTAATTAAGCTCTAATAATATACTCTAGTCTCTCTCCTAAGTAGTGTGATCCGTTTCCCCTTCACACAGGTAGATTGGAAAACATTATGGTGTCATCATAATTTTTAAACATACCAAGAAAATGACAGAACTGCAAAATTAAAATAAATGATTAATGGCATTTTTTTCATGTTTTGTACTAATAGGTATCACTGAGGTTTTAAATTAATAGAGCTGTCAAGCTCAGGGCTGTTACAGATCCAGTGCAGAACTAAAATGAAAATTATGTATTCCACAGACACCTAAAGATGACACTTTGGAATATTTTAAATTTTAATTAGTAGGTGCAATTGTTTTTCCCCCCTCCTCCCTAAAACCACTGCAAATTAATTGGCAATTAGTCACAACTAATTCTTTTCTTAACAATCTGAACTGGAAAGAAAGGTGTGTTACATGTTGGAGTATTTGTCTGGGGTGCAGAAAGCACACATGCAGTAAATTGCTTTGTCAATTACAAAAACTACTCTTGTGAAATTAAAAAAATATGCATAGGTAAACAAAACTAATTAACAGGCAGTGTAACCAAGAGCACAAAAATTATGCCCGGCTGCAAAACTAAGTGTTAGAAACTCAATAAATCACTGTGGCCTTGAAATAGAAATGTATGCACATTGTTGTTTTTCAGGGGAAAACCTGCAGCATTTTAGCATAACACCAAAAATGGTTTCTAATGAGTGACTTCCATTCATGGGTTAACCATGTAATAATTTTCTAATATTCTACTGAAATCAGCCATTATATTTAGGACCCTGTTCAGTTTTGCCCTAAAGAAGCAGAGGCAAAAGTTGAAATTCTCCCAGTGTAAAGAACTTGTAAGAAAACATTGCCACATTCAATGGTAAAAGAAGAAAGATACTTTACGGACAGTATCTTTACAGAACAGTATCTTTACAGATAGTATCTTTACAGACAGTCTAGAATCCAGCTGCAGCTTCCTCATGTGATCTGTGGGGTTTTGAAGCCACTGGATCTACATGAAGGCAAATCTGTGACTCTCATAGCTTTCTCACCCAGCCCTGGTATATTAGTGATTATTAGTAAAAGTTGTTTGTTTGTTTGTTTGTTTTTAGTTCTTGTTTCTTTCTGGATTTAACTATAAAGGTAGGAGTTCAATAGGACCTCTATGCTCAGGCTTACCACCTCTCTAGGGACTAAAGAAAAAGCTAGAGAGAAACCATTCATTCATTCATTCAAAACTTGTTTTTAAGGAACACTCAAATGATAATATTTCAAAATAATATTTCTGAGTTTCATTATCAAATGGTTTCCTACCAGTAAGTAATTCTAAAAATACTATGTTTCAGACATCTACGAAACCATATTTCTGGCAATCCGTTACGTAGTTTCTGACTATGGACTTTCATTTCCTTCACTTAGGCAATATTCTTGCATCTTCTATAGACATTTCTGTCTCCTGCATTTAATCTAATGTTGCTAGCAGCTTGACACTCCCAGATACAATGCCAAGCAAGTCAGGGATAGATGAAAGAACTGAAATCGCAGTCATTTCTAATTAAGATGGAATATTCTTATGGATTTTTTTAAAACAATGCTAATAATGTATGTAGCTAAATTGAAAGATTACTTTTCTTAAAAAAAGATCCTGATGGCTAAAGCTAGAAGTTTATTGAATTAACTTGAGAGTCTTTGAAGTTTCATTACTATTAATGACCTGTTTGGAGATCAGGTGAAACCATAGATATCTTTCATGTTGCTATATTTGTCTGGAAGAGCTCTGATAGAATTTCCTCTTGAGCTAATCAGACGAGATGTTTAACATAACATTAACATTATCATCTTTCCTTCTCCCAAATACTCCTCTATAAAAAACAGTGAAAACAATGCAATTTGACGCTCAGATTCTGCATCTTATTACAGCAGAGCAGAGTGACTTTGTCAGACACTGCAGTCTGCATCTGTTCAACACACTGAATAATTCTGGATGACAGATTTTTAGACCAAGCCACTCACATTTTCAAGTATGCGCAGAATTTCCTGCTCTTGTCTAGGGATGCTAGGTTCACGAGCAATAGGAGATCATAAGAGACTTTAAAACAATTTCTGATCACAGGAACAAAAAACCACAGACCATGGCTTCTGGGGAATCACTGCATTATCTGTTGCATCCCACAGTCATTTTGGGGGAAGATGGTCTCTAGATGCATTAGAAAAGATGGTTGTCAGCAACTCATGTTATTCATATAAAACTTTTTTCCAGTCAAAAAGGAGAAGTAGCAAAGGTCAACTTGTTGATTCCTTCAATAGGAAATAAATGCAGCCTGTGTCCCATACATAACAGGGATCTGATGCAGAATTTGTTTCCCTTAATATGCATAATGGAATAATGAGAATTTTGATCAGGTTGAAATTGGTTTTTTTGAAAAATCATTTGCAAAATACTCCCAATTGTACCAAATTTGAAGCAGAAACAGAAAAGGACTTCTGAGCTTTACCGACCCCTTGCACTTTGGGACGGGGTTGATTCAGTATCTGACGACTGCATGAATTTCTTTCTCGCTTAGTCTCTGCAATATTTATAGGTCAGTTCCAAAAACTATGGAACTCAGATGACCATACCAAAAAAAAAAGAAAAGTTATTTCAACTTTCCCAAGGACAGTTGGAGAGGGAATTATAGCAATCTTTTTTTTTTTTTTTTTTTTTTTAACAATAGCTTTCTGGCTGGAACACCAAAGAATCAAAAATCTGAGGCTCAGCTGATATGTCTAATTGATGTATAGGATCCATGCAAGAGAGCAAGGTGCAGGGGTCTCTCCTCTAGAACTAGTGAGATGGTATATCCAAGCATGGCAGTAGCTTCTGTGCTTAAAACAATAGAGCTACAAAATTAATAAGTCCTTCCCCTCAGCATCTTAGTGTGAAACAAGACGTAGGGTGGAAATGTCCCCCCATGTCTCAGTTCATGATGTAGGAGTGGCAGTGCCAGCATCTTTATATACAGGCCTTAATTCCTTGTAAGGGCTAGGGAAAGGAATTTCCTAAGAGGGGAAATAAAAGGAAAACCAAACTCTCATATGTTTCCTAAGGAACTAAGCTAATGGGTATGTTTTATCTCATCATTGTACCTTTTTCCATTTAACAACTAGTCATAAGTCATTTGCTTTCAGGTAATTTTGGGAGAAAACTGCAGTTTTGTATCTAGAGAAGAAAAAAGCTCATGATTCTTGCATTGGCCTCATATTTCTTTCAGAAATTTGAGCTCTTGGAGGTTTAAATAACTGGCTATACAGCTGGCTACACATTTATTTTGATTTTCTATGTTTCTTTCAGAATCTGATTTTGGATACACATCACTGAGATATCATCCAAATACTTATGTGATGAAATACACTTCGGCTTCCAAAGACTCCTGTAAAGAGAAAACTAACATCCACCTTTGTCATTGTCTCAGAAGGAATTCCTAGACACTTTGCAGAGAACATCAAGGATTTAGTGGGGAGGCAAGAGGTTGGGCCATACATGTTTTTACCTTTGTAAGATGTAGAAAACAGTGGGCTATATGTACAGTAACGCAAGGAGCATTTGCAATAAATACATTAAGCTCTTCAGCATTTCCTGAAAAAGGAATAATATAACATAATAATGCTATATCTAAATTAAAAGAGGTGCAGTAGTATAGACAAATAGTTCATGTATTTTCTTCTCAGAGGAAATAAATATATTCAACAGCATGGTTTTCTTATGTAACACGAAGTATACTTTCTTAACAATGGCAGAGCAAAAAGGATGGGTTCCAGAGAAAACTATATGCCATTTCTATCCCCTTTAAAGTGGTACTTCAAGTGGACAGCAGTAATTATCAGTAATAATTTGCTGTTTCCTCAAGGCAGTAATTGAAATGTAAAACCTGTCTTTTTCCAGGTTTGTCCTCAATTGTGCAGGCAGTTTCTGCTAGCATTATCAATCAGATAGCAGGGATTTTGCACAGAGCAAGCAATCAAGACAAAAAAAGCACATGTTATTGCCAGCATCCTTCCACAAGTTCTCTTCTGTAATCTGGCAACTGAAAAATTACATGTCTTTTTCTTGAACAAGTAACTGCTGAGCTCAATACTGTTGTTCTGCACTGAGCCATAGCTGTAGAAGAGGTAAAGATAATGATATCTCTTAACTCCAAAAGGCTTCCTGGAACAAATCTCATGAAATCCCCACTGTTCTGCCTTCACACAGTGTGCGTTCACATGGTTCTCCTCTCATTGCAGCATCTGAGCACTTAACACAGAGAATTAGAGTTCAGGCACTCTTCCCACTATTCAGCTGTACACTACGGTGTATCTGGCAAATGCGAACTATCACAACCCTTTTATTCCATCCCAACATACATTATCAGCTGCTACATCTGTTAGCACCTTACTGAAGGTGTTCCCTTTTATTTTTCTGTGTAGCCTTTAATTTTACTACAGACAGAGTTCACGAAAGTGATCCAGTATGTTGGTTAGGAGAATTACTCCCATCTGTGGTGGGATTTCTTCCTTGTCACATTACTGCTTTGTCATACTTACAAGCTGCAAGGCTACAGCAATTCATGTACTTAAAACCACAGGTTTTCTTTAGGGAAATAAAATTGGTAAAATTTTATATCAGGACATGTTTGTTAATAATACTATATTGAACAATAAAGTGCTTAAATTTCTTCAACATCTTCTCCAAATGCTCAGTTAGCATCTGTAATTTATCAGAGACAGATAAAAACAGAGCTACACCTTTCTTGTGTTTTCTGCAAACACTTACTCAAAGAAACTCCTCTGAGCAAGCTCCAATTCCATCCCATCCCATCCCATCCCCAGTTGCTCTCTACCTGCCCTCAATACATGTGGACACTGAAACAAGGAACTAAATTTCCTTCATTTCTCTTTTAAACTGTAAGGATTTTTAAAATATTGGTTCTGTTGCATAATTCAACCAGCTTTCAAAAAGATGTCCTTCATACAAACTCTCAAAAGCACAATGGAAAATCTTCCTAAATGTTTAAAGAATAATTTGTTGCTTTATACACTTTAGCATCAAAACTAACATTGGCTCCTTCTCAGCAACAGAGAGACTATAAATCTGATACATCATCTTAAATAAATCATAACATTAGGTAAAGGGATGCTGGGACTGCACCCTTTGAGTATTTTCCAAACTTCTGAAATAAATGCCTTGTTATTCTGTCCTGTGGAACAAATGCCTTGTCCTTCCTGTGGGAAACATACAGCAGGATAAATTGAAAACACAGTGGGTGCTAAACTATACAATAACTGTGTGTGAAGATGTGACTTAAGGAAATTGAGCTAATGCCCATGACAATGGTTGTCTTTTAAACTGATTCTGTTTTTATCACTGAAGAAGTGAAAGCAAATAAATCAGTCAATATTTTTGACTATTGTAATTTTTTGTTACTCATTAAAAAGGTTCCTTACTTTTTGTTTAGCTCTCTTCCCAGAGTATCCCAGCATCCCCAGTATTCCCAGTATCCTTACCGTGCAAGGGGTTTGCATCCAAGGCTCCCCATCTATCTGCATTGGCAGAGACTTGCTGGTCCTAAAGTGATATATTTCATAGTATAAGTAGAAGTAACTAGACAAAATTGATAAGTGTTTTATGTCATGGCACACACATATAATCCTGATTTACCCCAAAGCTTCTACGTAATTTCCAGTATGACCCAACATGCTTACTAAAGTAATCCAGGTGCTCGATAGGCTTAGTCTGATTTTCAACACACAAAGCGAAAACATTGCAAACATTCACACATCTTGCCAGTAATACGCCACTCTCTCATGAGAGAATAGTATGTATTTTGTGAAATAAAGAGTGAATTATTCAAGAACTTCAGGAATAAGCCTTATTAACTGGAAAGACAAAGGAACCTCTGCTACTTTCTATAATTTAGACTGACTACTATAAAGGAAATGAATAAATTTTAGCTCTATCGTCACCATTTATTAGAACCATAAAAGATGTATTTATGCTTGTGTCTGAGTTTGACAGAGCACTCACATAACATGACAGTTGTACTATATCAAGAGGCTTTAACACACCAAATTATAAACTGAAATTGTTAGTAAAGGGGCACTGATTATAATATAAAGCTTCAGCCAATGTTCCCTGTCTAGTTTTGGATACCACATTAAGAAAAGTATAGACAAGTGGGAAAACGAAAAGAAAAGGATGATCTTTTGGAGTCTTTTTGAATCCTGTATTTCTGCCTTGTAATAGTTTGCATACAAGACTATGTCAAGCAACATGGAATAGAAAAATCTAGTGATGGAAAAATGAGTCAACTGAGCACTCGTGTTAGTCAACAGAAATTCTGACTTGGACATTATTTGAAAAACACTAACAGGTCATGGGATTATCTAATGTCATCTACAGCCATAAGTGAAGGAAAAGAAGAATGTTCAATGAGCTCCCACTTTATAGTTCTGGAAGTGTCCTGAATCTTTTTCAGTTGTATTGATGATGTGGGACTATAAAAAAAATATCTCTTGGTGTCCAGAGAAGGTTGGAAAGCCTTCTGTTCTCTTTTTTCTCTTCCTTATCCACAACAGAGAGTACTTTTGAAGTCAACATCATTCAGTCCTTGAGAAGAATCTCAAAAATATGACAGGCACTTGGGCAAATCCTAATTATTTTCTTAAAGCTTTTAATGCTGTTCTTCTGGTTTAGGCTCCTTTAAGGCTTCTGGAGCTTATAATTGTATAGCTTATGATTTTATTAAGATTTTGGAAAACTTCCTGTGAGGATCTTCACTGAGGAAGAGTTGACCATCTCTCTCTTTTCCACTCCTTATCTAATCTGAAAGTTAGATTCTAATTATTTTTTCCTTGAGTCCTAATCCAAGCTTCCTCTATTGTGAATGTTCTTGTCACTTTTAGCATAGTAAACAATAAAACACAACTAAATTAGTGTACTCCACCATTAGCAGATTATGCATACTGGCATATTTATTAATAGTGACTTGTCAGTGTTCAGTAAATAACAAATAAATTAAAAACAGAGCACTTTGACCTCTACAGATAAAAAAAAATGCTTTATAAATACTAATTACATGCTACTATTCCCCAGTGAGGCATGCATTACAAATGGGTTAAAATATGTCAAAGTAATGGTAAATGACTTTTTGCTGAAAGTTTTGCAAAGGGTATGTCAATAGTAAACCCCAACATGTTCATGCCTTACTCCTCCTGCTCCAACTCCTTGACAGTATTTCTTTATAAGGTGAAATGACAGTTGAATGCAATACGTGGAGACTGAATGCAAACACCCTACTTTAAGTTTTTGACCCATTTAAAGAAAGATGTATGGACAGAGAATGTGGAAGGAATAGATATATTTCATATAGAAAAATCACATTTTCCCAAGAAGTAAGTACAGTAATTATCACTATTAAACAACCAAAGAAAATGAACTTATAATACATGAAACTTCACTGTACTGAAACAGCGCAAAGTAAAGCTTCCGATACCTGATGACAACGGATGAACACTGGGCAAGCCGTCTTCCAGCACTTTTCAGACCTGTGTATATCTGTCCCATCTCCATGGCTCCTTCCAGACCAACCACTTCCATAAGCTGGTCACTTAGATCTGCAAAAGTTGAAAAAAATCCCCCATGTTTTGTCTACAGAACATTGTGACAGTGGTCATCCTGTCCAGCAACAACTGTCAGAAGATCCGCTGATAATAAAAGATGTGGAGAACTGAACTGGCAAAAAATGATTCCTAAGAAGAGGTTACACCTTTAAGGCTCAACATACCTGGGCTTGTTGTCACACCATTCTAAAATATGCTGAGAAAATGACTCTAAAATACAGTAATAATCTCCATGGTTTATTTTAGTACCTACATACTGAACAGACAATATTATTATGTGAGAAAACAGGAGAGACCCCTTCATGTATGTTACCTGACACTCATAGAAAGAGATGCTCATAGTTTAAAAATTTAGGCTGATCATTGTTTCAACAGAGAGGTAAAATCTGGTAAAGGAAAAGTCAGTACCCCAGGCCCTATATTGGATCCTTTCCAGATGACATGTGCAATTCTAACTCAGCTGTTGTATGCATGCTTTATTATAATATTTAATTACGAGACCACATATCATGCACATATTTGCACTGGATCTTTGTCTCAATTAGTGCACAGATTCAATGCAAAAAGAGCAGGAAAAAAACCCAAACCTTATACCAGCAACTATTCATCTAGCTTTTTTGAACTTTGTAGTACCTGTTTGCACCCAGTTATATATATTTCCTTCACGCAGCTTTTTGATTACATAGCATTTTGGCACTAAACTTCAAAAATAATTTAAATAAATAATGTCTCTGGCAAAATAGATATGAGTTTGCTTGACTTCAAGGAGCAAGGACAAAGTCTGTCTAGAATTTCAGATACAGACAGAGATAAAATCAGAAACCTAAACAGTAATAGAGCAATAGAGCAGTCTGGTCTGAGAAGCAACCAAGCAAGGTAACGAAATATTGTTTCAAAGTGTTTTGTATGTAACGTTTTATATGCTCCTGTTTAAATACACGTTGCCAAGACCAGATGGACAAGAAAAGAAACACTTTATTTAGCTGCATATTATGTGTTTTATAGATTGGCTGTTAATATCGAGGTTTCCAAAAGGTACACTATTCGGTGAAACACAGCAATGAGCTAAAATGGTAACAGTCTATCATCACCTTGAAAAAAACAAACAAAGGACAGCACATTACTCTTTGTATATTTTGAACCCTTCAACCTTTAATGAAGGTAGAATTTCATGCTAATTATCATATCTATGAGACTAGTCCAAAGTTTCAAAAGGAATCTTTTCTGCTCACTTCTTTGGGCTTTGAATGAAGGTAATTAACTGAAAGAAGTACTGTGATGAGGGAGAAAAAAAAAAGTACTAAAAGCAAATAGGATTTATGGTCTGGATTATTCTGCTTCCAACCAGAAAATGTGATACTATCCAAAGCCTACATTTTTCTTCTTATACCTTCTTAATATTCTGTGCTATTTTAATTTTCTTATCACAGTGAAATCAGTTCTGTATAATAACAACCAAGCAAAAATAACCCCATTCTTTCCTTTTAAGGAGAAAACAATATGATGGACAAAAGATTAAAATATACAATATGATTAATTTTAACTATACATTTTTATAGTTTGCATGCCTGTAGCATATGCAAACTCAATTTTGTATGTCTGTATGTTTTTATGTTTTCCTTAAGTTACTCACTTCTAAACTCAGATTTAAACAAATTCTACTTTTCTTGATAGCCATGGGGATTTAAATAAGCAAGTCCCACTCATTTGCAAAAGCTATTATGTTATTAAAGCACACAGAACTTTATGGATGTACTAAACCGTTAAAATGTTTCCAGCTAAAGAAAACATCAAATTCCTATTCACTGGATTATTAGAAACTTATTATTTTTTTTTAAATAGGAGAATAATTAAGAACAGATTTTTATTACTGACAGCTCAGGCAACATATGCAAGATTCAAAATAGTGACATTTGCAGTGATATAAATTTGAAGCATCATTTTTCAATTGCTGTGAGATTAGTGCCAGTAACAGCAGGTAACTAAGGGCCAAATCCTGTCCTTTGGTCCATACCACACATCTCAAAAGATGTGGTATGTTAAACATTGGAAGATGCAACCGAACAACACTCTTATCTACAAAAAAAAGTGAGGCCTTTTTAAAAACATCCCATTTACAGTGGCACATTCCCAAAGTGGGGTTATTTTAGGCCAAATATGAATAATTTTAGAGTCAAGTTCAAAACAGACATAACCTTCCTTGAGAAGCAGTAAAAATGAAAGCAAACGTAACATGCAATTATTGACTTAGGGTTAGTTTGCGCTCTTGCCCTTGCTAATATATTTGACCTGAGGCTTCTGCATAGTCATATCCATTTCGACAAACCCTTGAGCTATACTGACTTTGACAAGAGCTCAGAGTGAGCAAAAGCGGAAAACGGAATGTGTATATTTTAGTCCAATTCTTCAAAGATGTTACATGGCTATAGGTACACTGGTGGAATATGAAGGGTCAAGACATCAATGAATGGATTACATTTGTTCTTAAAAGGTCCCCACCAAAGACTCTGAAAGAGACTAAGCTCTATTAAAAGAGATCAGGTCTTCTATTAAATTAAAAGATAGGAAAGGGGAAGTCATTCTTCATTCTGGCGGAAGGTTATCACTGATTTCTCAAAGATCTATGTTGGCCTCTGCACTGCTCAGTATATACCCCTAAACAATCTGGAAATACAAGTAGACAGTGAGTTACTGAGGATTCAAGGAAGTAAAGACCGAAGCCAATTATAAAAAAAAGTTTAGGAATTTTACAGTACTGAGTAATGAGGCTACAGAAGAGCAGAAAATTCAGTACGTTAGCCTAATGCCTATGACAGGAAACAGCTAACTATATAGATATGTGCTAACTACAGATATGCAGACTGCTATGTGCATATATGTGAAATTCAAGAATAAATATGGGGTGTGCGTGTCTGTGTGTATATACACGCTTATTTATTTTGCTGGGCTACGATTCATACTGTCATGCAGGAATTAAGATCATACAGATACTGTGGCTACTTCTACAAAAATGCCAGCTCAGTATCAATGTTCTGATTGGTACGTGCATACAGTATGGATTTTGGAGTCCTGGTCCACTCAGCAATGCATAGGAAGATACGAAGTAACGGAAATGACAGAGCAACCGATGTGTTAGCAAGTACAGAACAGCTTCTGTATGAAAACAGGCTAAGACCCTTCCGGAAATAGAGATGAACAGAGGAAACATGAGAAAATAATGAGTGTCATGGCATAGGTGAAGACAGAACTGCATTTCTGTGTTTCTCAGTACGCAAGAACTAAGGCGTTTTGTAGCACTTCTAGAACGAGCAGGAAATCCTTTTTACATAATACTCTGGTTCCATACTAGACTTCAAAATTCCCCAAATCACAAATTCATACATATTTGATAGGGGATCTTAAGAGTAGAATCACTGTAATTTTGCTCTCTTACGTTTTATTTCTAATCACGCAATACAGGTTGGTGTTAAGAGGTCAGATACTGAGATTATAGGTTGACCTAGTATCACTGTTCATGTTGTTACACGTATTATAAATTGTAGACCAGGATAAAGAACGCTGCTGTTCGTTAAACATCATTCATCATTTAAAGCAGGTTATAATGTGGACTTTTCCAAGACATGTATCCTAACTGTATTTAAGACCTAATTCAGGGGGTCACTTCTTTTCAGTCCTAAAATTACATTCCAAAGTTATACACTCATGTGTGCCTCGGTGGGGGTCTCTACTAACTACAGAAGAAAAACTGCATCTCTTTGAGGCATGCCGTATTTCTTCTGCGTTCTACAGATTTTATTCTGAAGAAAAAATAACGAATTAGTGACTGTACTCATGAAATCCTCCAATGCACGCTTCACCTATTATAACCAGTTTTAGGAGGTTTAGGAAACTGGAAGTTAGATTTTCAAAAAGAATTTAGCAGCTAACAGTGAACAACAGCAACTACCAGATCCTGCGCAGCTTTCCAGCCTAGCCAAGTCATTTTGTTGCCTAAATGAGAGCTGAAGTCTCATAGGTGAGCTATCACAGAGAGCATCTCGGCATTAGTGCATTAGGAAAATGTTTTTGGACTGGTGCCTTGGGGTTCTTGAGTCCGTTTGTTCTACTTTGAGCTCTGTGAAAGAGCCGAAGGCTCTCGCTTGTTTTCTATGTGAATGAGCCATTAGATTGTGTGGGAATGTTTTCACAGCACCATGCCTCTCCTGCCCTCTTCCACAAACCAAAGTACTTCACGTGTCTCCTCGTATTAGCCCTGTCAGTAAACAAAGGCGGCTCTCTCGGGAGAGCGCTGCTGTCAGCAGATGCGGGCTGGTGTGCAGAGGGGCATCTGACCCCTTGCACTCATTCCTGATGGGGAGAAAAAGTCACTGGGGAGATGACTGCCCATTTCTTCCCATCAGGCAGCAAGAGAAAGAGAAGTCCAAACAGAAACTTGCACCAGTGGCAGGCAAAACACTGCAAGTGAATATAAGCCCTTTATAGTGCTTCCCCCAAGGCATGAAGAAGCACACTTGGAGACTTAAAAGTTTAGTAGTGAGGAGTTTACGTTATCCATTAGGCTTGGCATTAGCTGAACACTTCAATATTCAAAGTGAACACAAGAGAAAAACACATTTGGAATTCATCTATGAGGATAAAGCAAGGAAAGCAAAACAGAGTAGGAGGTGGGAAGAAGCATGATGTGATTAGAAATGCTGATTTACATAGAGAACTTTCCCTCTGTAATGGAACTGGTTTTGATATCCAATTTGTCTTTGCAATATATAAATTTTGCTGTCCTGGCAAGAGATTGAATGACTCTATTATAACTTGGGGTTACTGCACTCACTCAGGCACATTTGCATAAAAACACTCTTGGTCAGTGGTAAATCTGTCGGTGGCAGCCGTTTGTCTCTGAAGAGAAGGGGCTCCACGGCTTACTAAATGTAATCAAACCTTGCTAATCATCATGCTGGAAATTTTTTTGGCTCCAGTTAAAATACTGGAGAAGAATTCAAAAACTGATATGATGCCAGAGGATCCTTGAAAAACTCCTGAGCTCAATGTTCTGCACCCCATGAATGCTTCAGCATCGTCCTAGAACACGGCATGTGTTAAATCTACAGTTACCCATTATGCAGGAATGTGGGGTCACTTCCACATGCAGGGGTAAGGACTGCTGTTTTATAAAATACTAAAATTCTACTTAATGTCACAGTATTCTCCCGACGTCAAACAAATGTTTTTTTCTGGATTCCCAGTCAGTAAAACTGAGAGTAATTTGTACGTCCTGCTACTTGTTATGCTTTGCTTTAGACAAACTACCTGAAGTAACATATGCTTCAACATTTATAGTTGTTTAGGTCCAGATGATGTCAAGGCTCTGTTGTGTTCCTAATTCACAGACATGTAACTAAAGACAGCTTCTGTTTCAAAGAACTTAAAATATAGACATATAAAACATAAAAAAAGATGGGCAAAAATAATACGATTACGTCCACTGTACAAAGTGAAAATTGTACCCAGACAAGTTTAGGTCCCATAAAATGTTTGTTCTCATATTCAGCTGGATATATTGTGCACAGAGCCATAAGAATCATAACATTATTTCTACCACATAAAGTTAAGCATGTGAGTTTGCAGAACTGACCTGGCCAAGATCACACATTTGTGGCAGAGACAGGAAATAAATCAGCAGCTCCTGAGTTTCAACCTTTTGCTTTTGAAAGTCAGTTCTCCCTCTTAATATTGACTTTGAGGATATATATCAAGTCCTGCGTCTATAGTATTTGACCCAGTTTCAAGTATTCTGCATTGCTGAGTTTGCTTGTAAACACTGAAAATCTCAGGTGGCTCCATACATCTATTTCATGCTAGTATTGATTCTTAACTCAAATCTTTACTCTTGTCTTCAGATTTTTTTTTCCTGTTTTTAAAACAAAACAAACCAAGCTAAGCCTGCCTCTTAGTGTGAAGAAAGGAAGATATATCACCGCTATAATTTTCACCCTGGTGAGATATCAGATATGGTGACAATAAATTAAGCATGCATATATATATATAAAAAAAACACACACAAAAATGCACAAAAATTTTCAGCCTATGTGGACATACACACATATATACCCATATTTATGCATATGTGAGAAATTCAGTAAATTTTGGCTCTACCATTTGAATTGATGACACACCAGCTTTAATAGGGTAGGAATGCAAAGGTGTTATCTTTGACACTTGAACACAATCAATAAAGTTGTCTCTCTGCTGAATTCAATGGCAAAATTCTTACTGTCTTCAGAGCAGCCCAAATTTCACCCAGTACTTCATGCCTTGCATCAGTCTAGCACAGAGACTCTGCCCTCACATGGAATCGTTTAACAGATACAGCTCAGCCTACTCTGTGCAATGGATTTTTTTGGTGTATATAATCATCTCCTGACTCTCAGTAATCCTTGAATGACAATTTTCTCCAAAAAACAGGAGGGAAAACAAGGAAGAATCAGTCCTTATAATTAAATATTTAACAAAACCTTTTAATGTGCACAGAAGGCCTTTGTAAAACTTTTCCTTAAGTGAGCTATTTTTTTTTAGCTTACCAGAGGGGAGTTCTTCATAGAAACTTATCTGATAAATAGTAAAAGACAAAAAATAACTCAAAAACTCAAGAACTGACCCACCCCAGAGCATTCAAATTAAATCACTTCCACCTCAAAACTACTCCCAAATGCCAGTGTTCAGATGTTCAACATTTGAAACAAGAGGTTTCATCTTCCAGTTCAGGAGATCATTATGGGTAAGTCTTTTATGGTAAAGCTTAGCAGAAAAAAAATGTATTCTTTTTTTTTTATAAATTTATTCTTTTAATAGTTTGAGGTGCAATTGCACTGCACATGCTGTTGCACCAGAAAGCCCCCTATTATTTTAATCTGTATTCTTTAAGAAGTTATTTGTTCAAAAGGATTTCACTGTGTTACTCTTATACCCTCTTCATCCAACAGAACAAAAACCGTTCTATGAAAGGAGTCTAAACTTGGACAAACCGTAAAAAAGAAGAAGAAGAAAAAAAAAAAGCAAAGTTCCTCTCTGTTTTTATCAAATTTGATTGCTGCAGCTGTTCCTAGTTTCTGTATTTTAAAAATAGCCTTATTCAGTGCCTTGTTGGCTAAAGGCCAGAGTACCATTAGAACATGCTGTACGGAAAACCTCTATTCAGTTACAGATACAGAAATATATTTAAGATCAGTGGGGGTCATCTGCAGCAAACACTTGTATGGGAGAAAATGGAATTTTAATGTGCTTGGACTGCTCACCACTTTTAACAGATATTTAAGAACTTCAAACCGGATATCTTTCTATTTGTATTGGTACTATCATATTACTGAGCATCAGGTACAATACAATACGAGCAAGTCAAGATGATTTCAACTAACAAAAATAGATCTAATTCTCAAATTACTCCTTAGTAGTTCTGGCATTCACTTTAAATGGCTCCTAGTAATATTGGATATTTGATTAGCCTATAAAAATGCCACAGCCTAGAAAAGAAAAATACAGTAATATTGATGTAAATGTAGAAATCTGATCAATGAAAACCAGCTTTGATTTGTACATTTCTAAGAGGACTAGTACTAACAGGGGATAAATGTTCCCTTTCTGCAGGGCAGCAAACTCTAATAATGGCACTATCCCTATATTTAACCACCCAAGAGTTTTTTAGTTGTCTGCCAGAAAGAAATCCTCATTCCATTTACATGAGTATAAAACCTCCTCTTGATTAAAACGGTAGCAATTTTGGTCCATGAGCTCAGAAAACCCTCAAAGATGATCTTCATTCCTCTTTCTCTTCATGAGAACCAATTTTATCTGCTTCCTCTGCCATACTAGTATTCCCTGGTGTTTGGAGGTCACAGTAGGCAGAATGGATACTGGTTTGAACAACAGCAATTTTTAATTATTAACCAAGAGCCTAACTCCAGGAAAGTATTTTGAAAATCAGTGTGATGTATCACAGACCACTTCTAGCCATTTCTGATGGTCTAGAAGGCCTGCATTAACATATTCAAGGTTATATATTTCTACTGCAGCTGGGGGACGAGTCTTTAGCGTAACAGAGATATCCAAGGTCGTCATTCTGAAAAGTACTAACAGGAAAGAAGACAAGCAGTGATGGCATCAATACAGTCTATATGAGCTTGCTGAGACTCCCAAGTTTTTAGTGACTGGTTGGTCCCCTAGGTTTCTGTGCCATTCTTGCAGTACGTTGATTAATTTAATTGAATAAACACTATAATCACACTTTGCATTGCAGTTGCAATTATAAACATTGCCCACACCTTCTCTTTGTACTGAAGAAGCATCAGGCAATTGAATGGAGCCAAATTCAGTGAACTCTGGGGCAGGTATTCCTATCATTTAAGTACATCAGACAACCTTCCTAAACTTCTTTCAGTCAGTGAAAGTAAAGAACCTTTGATTTAGTTTCCCACTAAACTAAATGTGTGTGGTGTTGTCTGAGGTGGCCAAGGATTGCCAGGACATTCATAAGGGGCTGACAAGCCCAATCATCAGGAGAACCAGATGAAGAGCTGGAATTTTGAGAGGAACTCTAATGGTGTTAGGAACTTACACATAGAGAACTGAAGAAAGCTCAGAGCTCTCTCCAGACAGTGGTTCAGAGGAAGAGCCCAAGAGGTCTGGTTTTATGGAGGAACACGTTCTTCTCTGTTATTACCAAGGCAAATCTTGGGCAGCAAGCTAGCACATCTGGTCAACATAGCAGTCTGTCCAAAGCTAGCTTTCTGCTAAATCTTCCACACCTACACTACCACACGTGTTGGCTCCTTTGTGGGGGCTAACGACTGCAGAAGTGATACACTCTCTACTCAGCCATTGTCTGATGGGACACAAGTGTGCTTGCTACCCCCAGGACTAAGTTCCAAGTATGTGAGCAGATTTTTCCCAGTGCTTACTTTCCTTGAATTTTCTTCTGTTATCATAATTTGACATCGTGAGTTTTGATTTCTGCTATCTAATCTAGTTACATACAAGCAATTTTAGATATTTTTCTACCTATCCGTATTACAAACATTGCTAAAAAGTCAGTATTACTGGTTTACAGGAAGACAGTTCTGGGAAATGCAGAAATCTTTGTCACTGGAGAAGCCAAAGGGGAAAATTACTTCTAGCAGTGCTGCACGAAAAAAATGTCTGTTTTAATGTGCTTTACAAGAAAAGACATTTCAAAGGATTACAAAGAAAGCAAAAATAAATTTCTTCTTATATCTGTCAATATTTTAAGTATTAATCATAGAATCATAGAATGGCCTAAGCTGGAAGGGACCTTAGAGATCATTTTAATCCAGCCTCCCTGCCACCAGGCAAGCCACCTCTCGACTAGAGCAGGCAACACATGGGGACCAAACGGGAATCGAACCCGCAACCTTAGCGTTGTTAGCGCCACGCTCAGCTGACTGAGCTAACCAGCCCCCTTAATGACTGACATCAAGCTATTTTCAATGATTTTTCTCAACAGTTATTTACAACGCACATAGGAGGAAAAACTAGCTCCATAACCATGATCAAGACAACTGCAGAACAGTTCCAGATTTCTTCAGAAGGACCAAAAGACCAGAGTCAGCTACAAGTATCACAGTAGTGAGACTCAAGTTATTTTTAGTGCTCTGGTCCTGAACAGTAACAAAACCAAAAACCAAACCTTATTTCATTCCAAACAAGAAAAGACAAATTACAAACAAAACTGGATCTGGTTACAATTTATTTGGTTATGATGTTCTGCCACAAAATGAAAGCCACATTCTTTAAAAAAACAATCTGAACAAACACTATTTGGCCATAACACCACTCATACTGTTTCAGGTATTGGAGAATACCAGAAGCAAAGTCCTCGCCCAGAGCTAAATCATCCTGAGATCTTGAGCTGAAAATCTCTGTTGCAATGTGGAGCTTTACTGGATTTGTCTGTAGAGAGATTTGACATGGTAAGAAGCTTGATGCGAAGTTTGATGCAAAACAGGAGATCTAGAAAACTAAGAGAACGATTCTCATCTTATTTTCATTCTCATTTTTCACCCTCATTTTTGTTCTGAATGATGTAGAGGAAGTGTATGAGAAACAGATAAAGAGATCAAAGTTTTACAAATATACACGCATTTTAATTGTTTTCAGACTGGACTATATTGAACTTAAATAGGGCAATTCAACTCTGAATAGTAGTCACCTGGAGCTCCTGAAAAGTTCTGCTGTAATTCTTTACCAGGTACCTTCAGACAGTTCAGGCAAGCTGGACAAGGCTCCTGGTTACTTATTGGCATTGTGATAGGATTGCACTTCAGGAAAGGTTTTACAGAGAGGTGGCGTCCCTGCCCACAACAGTGAGGTTGGACTAGATGATCTCTAAGGTCCCTTCCAGCCTAGGCCATTCTATGATTCTATGATTATATATCTTTTTTTAATTTCCTTTTCTAGGCAAGGGGGCCAAAACTGAAATAGCACGTATGCAGGATTAGTCTTTTTCAGTTCAGACATGTATGAACTTGAGAAGCTCCTCGGGTTAATTTAGTGCATGGGGTTCTAGTTGGGCTGTGCAGTTGTGGTTTTGATGTTGTTAGTTCTATTTTATGTGCTGTTTACACAATATATGCCATATATTGTTTGGTAATACTTGTAGGGAGACTTAACATGCTTCATCGTGCCATTTCATACAGAAGGAAAAGACACGTCTCGGGTTGACAAGTCCTGAGAAGGAGCAAACCTCAAATTGAATTAAAGTTGGGAACAACCATTCTGGGTTAGTTTTCATTTATCTAATCAATTATACAGTGGAAAGTAAGGGTGAGAGGGTTTTTGGGTTACATACGAAAATTCATCTGGAAGGACAGAAGATTGTTCATGAATATTTTGGAATTTTCACCTTCAAGGTTACTTTCAACAAACAGCTATCAGACAAATTTATGAAGGATCTTAAATTTGGTCTCTGTCCCACAGATCATTCAAGCATGAATATTCAGTGATATCAAATGCACTACATGCATGTTTCAAGCATGACTTAAGTGCTCTGTTTATTCAGGTCTATCTCTATGGTAACTGCTTTATGGTACATGATTTCAGAATACTAATTATAAGGCAATATAAATAAGGTTGTGTACAACAAACAAGTTTGCATTTACATATTTGAGACATCTGAAAATGCAGCCTTACTTGTATAATATCTCAAGTGATTGATTTTGAAAAATATTTTTCATCATTGTAATTCACGCACAGCAATTGTAGCTGAATCTTGTTTCCGTAACACTACTTTGCACTAGGATCAGCAGCACAAGGGGACTGCACTGCACTAAGGGAATTAAAGAAAGTAGAAGATGCAGGTGCACTAATAAATGGCTGGCCTTTGGATTATAGTATTTATGTGTGCTTTGCCGACCTAAACAGAAACCTAAATGCTACACATAAGTAGTGGTACAACAAGAACATCTGTGTTGGGGGACTGAACTGGCATGGCTGACACCTCCAGTGCCAGGTGCAAAGGAAATTTCAGTACAGCTTGAGTAATTTCGACTGCTAGCATCTGTATATATAGGATTCTCTCTCCTCTCTGTATTCCACTAGAGTATTTGTATTATACATCTGGCTTTAGATTCAAGCATAGCAAAAGACAGGTTGCAGTAATCCTCCCATTCCTGGAATCTAGCCTCATTTTTTTTTTTTTTTTTTATTTCTTTGAGTCTTGCTTTTCATCGAAGATGAACATGAGCCAGCAGTGTGCCCAGGTGGCCAAGAAGGTCAACGGCATCCTGGCCTGAATGGGAAACAGCGTAGTGAGCAGGAGCAAGGAGGTGATCAGCCCCCTCTACTCAGCTTTGGTGAGCCCACACCTCAAGTACTGTATCCAGTTTTGGGCCCCTCACTACAAGAGGGACATTGAGGTGCTGGAGAGGGTACAGAGGTGGCTGCCAAGCTGGGAAAGGGCTTAGAACATGTGTCCTGTGAGGAAAGGCTGAGGGATCTGGGGCTGTTTAGCCTGGAGGAGATTGAGGGGAGACCTCATCGCTCTCTACAACTACCTGAAAGGAGGTTGTAGAGAGGCAGGAGTTGGTCTATTCTCCCTAGTGGAGAGTGGTAGGACTAAGGGAAATGGATTTAAATTGTTCCGGGGGAGGTTCAGATTGGATATTGGGAAGAATTTCTTTACTGAGAGGGTTGTCAGCCATTGGAACAGGCTGCCCAGGGAGGTGGTTGAGTCACTGTCCCTGGAGGTGTTTAAGAGATGGATGGATGTTGCATTGGGAGACATAGTTTAGTAGGTTGATAGAGCTGGGACCAAGGCTGGACTCAATGATCTTCAAGGTCTCTTCGAGCTGAAACTATGCTATGATTCTATGATTCTATAAGGCCAGAGCTACTAGCATTTTCTAAATATATGGTTAAAGATAATAAGCATTTTTCCCTGGGAAAGAAAGAAACATTAAAAGAAGAATTGTACGTTTGATCTATTTAAAATTTATCATAATGCCTGTATAGAAAGATTGTCCTCTCTAAGATACTAAAGTTGGATTAAAACTTCACATTTCCCTGAGAACATGCACTCTTCTCAGAAATTCTAGATTTTCATGTAGAGTCGCTTTTTAAAATCAATCTTCAAAATAAAATGAAAATTTTCATTTGAAGGTCAAGTGACATGCCTGATTCTTGAAAGAGACAGATGGCTGACATGATAGCTAGGGGATGCAAAACCAGTCACTTGTGATACACTCATTGAAGTTTAATCCTAACAACCTTTGAAACATGTGAAATTCCAACACAGTCCACTGAGACCATGACTTAATACAGTGTCACAGGCTCGATCTTTTATTTCTCAGTTAGGCAAAGATTTCAGCAATCAATTGTTGTATGAAGCTGAAAACTTCAAAAACCAGCCATAATCATGTTAGTTGAGGTGGAAAAAAATGCCCTGACCACCATTATTGTGACATCAACGAAAGCTGAAGCTGTTCCCAAGAAAGGATTGGGAAGAGAAGGAAAAAAAGAGAAAGAAAAAACCAAAAACCACAGAGAAATACAGAAACATAAGAATAGTGCTTGTATTCTGGGACAACAAAATCTCATGTTGGTGCACTGTTAACCTGTCAGAACTACATCTCTCCATGTTTTATTTGTCCAGCACTTTTAACAAGACCTACATTTCTATTCAAGCCAGGAACAAAATGTCATCGATAGTACAACTGGGCATATGAAGCTTTGACGGAGTTTCTTCAGAAACGTTTGTGGAAAACTATTTCTTTCTCTTGGCAATTTCAAAACATGTCCTTCCATCTCCAGCCTCTGAATAAATCTCTTGAATACATCTAATAGATAACTAAAAAAAAAAGGAAAGTGCAAATTATTTTAAGTCTACACTTCTCCAGAAATTGGGAGTTTGTTTCATCACATTGTAAATTATCTTTGCTAACTTCTAACAAGGTGTGACAAAAATGTAATAAATACAAATAAATCCACAGGGAAGAGACTCAAAAAAAATTACGACAGCTTGATTTTAGGAAAAGAAAAAAAGCTTTAACAAAACTCCAATCCCTAGTTACTCATCTTTTCTTGTTACTTCAGTTCTAACGCCAAATTCCTTCATTATTTTTTGACCCGATATGAAACACCATCTGGCAAAAGCATATTGCCATTCTACATAAATGAAATAATTGGATGGGTGCTTTAAAATATATTTCATAAATAACAACTATTATACATTAGCAAAACTCATTTCATGCCGTTTCTGAGCTCTGTTGCTGAGCTATGACTTTTTGTGTGCCTAGAGGACCTGGGATTCCCTGGCATCCTGTGCTAGGCAGTCACCAGCCTGATGGGCTTCCGCAGTCATACACTATCAGATGCATATGTCCATATGTTTCATTCATATTTATTGTATGCACTATTACTATTATTATTGCTATTAATGCTAGACAAGGGTAGCCCCACAGACTCATCAGAATCACTGCACTATAGGAAGAGATCACAGCCTAAGGGTCCTGATGGATCTGCAGCAACAGATTACAAACCATATGGCCGACGCGGTTTTCTTACAACAGGCCAAATGATTCAGGAGCCGTTTCAAAAGTGGATCACATGCCCCTGCTACGAGATATCTCGATCACACTTCCAAACATCTTGAGAATAATTTTGGCCTCCCAATTATTTTTAATCTACTATGGCAAAGCTGCCAAGGTCTGAGGGAGACCATCCTGTTGCTGGGGTCCTATGCATGGACTTTTGTATCTGCACAGTCTCATTTGCTAGCCTGGGGGATCTTCTGCCTCCCTAGGTATCCGTCACGGGAGGAATCAAACCAAAAGAGACAGATAAAATCATTGATGAATCGGACACATGCTCCAACGTTGCTCCTCGACAAGATATGACAAGCATGGAGTACTAGTGGAAAACAAAATATTTGCTGGTGATGAAAAGCAGTATACAAACCAGCAGTTGGTCGTGAGCAAACATTTTGCAGCTATAAAGACCCAGCTGCTTTGGCTGACTGAAACGAAAAGGAGCAACGCTTTAGGGGTTGTGAAAGAAGATCTCAGAACTGATGGATTAGATGGAAGAAAAGGCTTCCTTATAAAGCACAAACACTCATAGTCTTCTTTTCATCTCTTTGTAACGTATCTAATTTCTTGGAGTCAAGAGTCCTAGGTTAGTGTGCCATGCACTAAATGAAAACCTGTTTTCAGCTGTTGAAAACAGTTTATTCTGTATGCCTGTTTTTGTCTTTCATTAAATATTAATTCATTGATATTAGACTTATGAAAAATTTAGTGTAATTTTAATCATCCCCTATATGAATAGGAGAAATTAAAGGGAGTTTATAGGTATGTGTGATACAGCTTGTGATATTTCCAGAAAAGGACAACAATATCAGGAATCAATGAGAAAAAAAAAAGTCGTGCGCATCACCTAAATATTTAACTACGGTATCAGCTTTTCTTAATCGTATTTCAAAAGTTGAGTTGAACATGCTGTAATTGTGCCATCAACCCACATGAATCAAAGCTTTATTCAATAACTGTAAGAGCTGCCATTTGCCACTTTTAAAATATCTCATTTCTCACAGCCTGTACTCAGTAATGGTCACTAGAATTACAAAATGCTAAAAATACCAATGGTCTATCTTATCTGAGTTTTTACTGCAGAAGCTGAAACATCTGTAACAGTGTATGGCTGTTATCGGCTTCTTGTAATTTCTGGCAACGTTCAGTTAAAAAGCCTTTAAAAAGTGCAAGTAAAAACATTAATGTTTTGACTACTTGTAATAAACTGTTTTGTATACAATTAATATAAAGGGAACTGCCAAGTCAATCTGCGCCTAAAATTCATGGTTTTGTTTTCTTTTTATCTATTTTTGAACTTGTAAAAAAACAGAAGCTGTTGCAAAACCCAATATCAATTCCAGGTATTTTATTTAGTTATAGTAGAAACACATTATTAAATTCAACAGATACACAAAATAACCAAAAAAGCAAAAGCAGAAACACCCCTATACAGTTAATATCTGAAAAACCCAAACCCAACCAAGATTCCTCACTGTGACGTATGCAAGAAAAAAAGGAAACAAAAAATGAAAAAAAATAAGAACAAGTGTCCTCCCAATAGCAAGCATAAAGAAAGTTCAACAAAAGTTTGACTCAACTCATATTCAAATATAACAAGAACTGGACCCAGTCCTAAATCTATGGAATAAACTGGAAAGTATCCTCTCAGAATAAAATAAAATTAATCAATGCTATTTTGGTTATAGAATGAAAAACAATCAAACAGAAACAAAGAGGAAGATAAAAGGAGAGCAGTGAAGGAAAACAGAGTTAATTACTAAGTTTTGAGATTTTTTTTTTTACCCATCATATGTTTTCTTCCAAAATATCCCGGAATCTGATGTTGCCAATGCTAATTCCCAGTGCTTAAACAGTTCTTTATATCATCAAAGCAGAGCATACACACTGAAGTTCATGGCACTTACCAGGGAACATACAATGTACAACACTACACGGAGTCAAGAGAACTGTGGTCTTCACAAGAAGACTGAATTAAGTCTAGACTGTCTGGAATAATGGCATTTTCTCCGTTTTGAGTTCTAACTCTGTAGCCTTAAGATTGTTCTTTTAACTTACTTTTTATGGTCTGTGTACGTAAAACACTTCCCAACGTAAACTTACAGAATTTTCCATGTGCATATGCAATAAACAATTTATATAAATTTTATGTTTATCTAATCCTACTATTTGTAATTTCAATTATATTTTTAATCTTTTAATTGGCAAAAGCTCTCGGTTAACAATTTAATTAAAGCTTTATCAAACTGAAATTACTTTTTTTGCTTAGTCCCCATCACACTCAGATTTTCTTGCTGTAACATTTCAACTGTAAATGCTGAGACTGCCTATTGCTTTGCCTGTTTCACAAAACAGGACCATATATTGAGGTGGTATCACTGCTAATAGTAATATAAAGTACAGCTCTTCATTTGGGATCTGCTCCAAAGCCTGCCAGTTCCTTGTGAATAAAATAACCACCATGTGTTTGGTATCTTAACTTCCTAAATGGATGTAATATCCGATGAGTTGTCTAAGAAATTATCACTTAAGCACCTTCATTTTATTCTTGTCTAGATATTAAATGCTGAGTAAAAGGTTTTTAAAGGTCTTTTAGATGTGGTGTTGGGGGATATGGTTTAGATGTGGACTCTGTAAGAGTAGGGTTATAGGTTGGACTTGATCCCAAGGGTATTTTCCAACCTGAACATTTCTATGATTCTATGATACACAAAGAAACAGCGAGAGAAGTCGGGGGTTTGACTTCCATTTAGCTCAACCATATAAGTGCTACGTATCTTTAGGAAAGTATGACCTTGGTCCAACTGCACGCCTTCCAATTGTGCATCTTCCAACCCCTAACATTCGATGAGTCTATGACTGCACTTATTGAATGAGTAGAACTGTTCAGAGTTGCTATAGGACTGGATTCTTCTGAATCTCGTGGGAATGGAGAAACCTGAATTTATAGACATTCCCAAAAATTCTTCCAATAGCTCTGGTTTCACATGTGACATCAGTCATCAGTCATGATCATCAACAAAGCACAGAGCAGACGGTGAGCTCTCCGAGGCATGGATTGCTTTTTTTTTGTTGTTTGTGCAGTACTCTGTTCCCTGTAACTCCGCAATCTGATTAGGCTCCTTAGGAGGTACTGGAATATACATAAATAATAAGCAAGAGGAGACAATTAAAAAAAATATATAAATTGCTACTATTAATCTAAGAGATTAAGATGTAAACTAGGCACTTTGTACCGCAGTGCTGTCTCCCACGGGAGGTTTGACAAGGAGCACGATCCCACACCAACAGCGTCACTGAACGGTGCTCCCTCCCCAGCTCGGCAGAAACTACCCCCTCCGCCCCAGCACAGACGGATGATTTACTTTGTATTTTCCTTGGCTGACTTGTGAAGTGTTCCTCACTTCAGCTCAGCCACTCAGCCTCCTGGCAAATGCCAGCTTATTGTTCACAACTATTTTTTCCATCCATGGGGATTTTAATAGGCATGAATGAGTGAATGAGAACAGTTATGAAGGAAACTCACAGTATAAAGAAAGCCCTGAAATTCAGTTATTAATTGGGCACCCAGGCTTCATGCTGACTAGTCCTTGCTCATTTGGACAATGCCAATGATTTCTTTCTAGGCTGACCATCATAAAGCCACTTGTATACAGTAGCGTGGCTTTTCTCAGAGCTTGTGAGTGTGCCTGCAGCTCAATAGGACTATTCACATGAACAGATGTTACTCAATGTGAATACTGGTTGCAGAATTAAGCCTGTCCTTGCTCTTCCTCTTGCTACAAACATCAGCTGCTCAGACATCCAGGCTCTTTTTTCTTATGGCTTTTTGCCATACACAAGGCATGTAGATGACAACTTCTGTAATTTTCAAAATAAAAAAATTAAAAATCTCCTATCTTCCATTAGCACTTATACCAACTAAGGTTTATATAGTCCTTCACGTAGTTTCTCGTATGGATGATGATAAAAAAAAAATAAAATTAAACTCCAGTTACCTGTTTGGCCATGTATCTTATGGCTTTCACAAATAAACAGAAATCTCTATCTGGTCATTTTAAAGTATGTACTTGAATGGACATGGCAACATGTTGGCCTAATACCAATTTTTTATTTTCATACCACGTAACAAAAGCTGATAAATCTACCAATTATGTTTGGCTTGATACATTTTTTTTTCATCCCAGTGCAATATTTGTCTATACCAAATTAAATATATAAAAGCATGTAAAACAGTCTTGACCACTGTAAAATACCTAAGAATTATTAGACAGATACTAAACTGTAGTATTTATGAAATTTTAATATTCTATATCTCATAATATCTCCTTATCTATGTTTCTCAGTTTATCCAAACTTGTGACTGTTACAATCTAGATTCAAATTTGCTGTATGATAGTCCAGCTTAAGACTTGAAATGATGAGTGCTAACGCTTGCTTTTAGAAATAAAGTTAAACATTGTGTTTGCAAATGATCAACAATAATAATACTTCTGATATTTATTGCTCTCTTATTTAAAAACTGAAAGCATTTTATTTAGCATTTTATTTTTAAGTGCTGGCCAAAACTGATAATTGATATTGGTATCTTTCTGACCATTTATAATGGTAAATCTCCCCAACTTGATGCTCTGCTGAAAGCACAGCTGAGGCTCCAAATAATTTAGAAAAAAGGTATAAAAGGATCCTTTGAAAATGAAAAAGAAAAATACCTGAAGACAGCAAACTTCACCAGTAGCAACTATACAACCAAGTTTAAAGACCAAATCAGGCTTGTAGCTTGTTTTTGTTTGTGTATACTTGCCTTTACTGTGTTATATAAAAATCTTCAGCTATTTCTCTTTGTTACAAACCGTGAACCCTGTAGCCTAGGAATAAAGATCTGGGAGGAAAAGTTTAAGGGAAATACATTTCAGATACAGCTGGACCAGGTGGTCCAATCTCCCAGTTTACAACTAATTGGCAAACCATTTGCTCTTCTTCAGACCCCTGGTACATCACCTGTTCTTAATGACTTGTCAGAATTATGGCGAGTAGAATCACAATTTATTCTGACAGTTCTTTAAGAACCCTTGACTGAACATCATCTGGCCCCGCTGATTTATGTATATATTTAGTTTTTCTGGGTATTCTTTAACGCCCTCATCACTCATTTCAAAATGATCCTCATTAAATGTCAACTCTGTTCTTCTATTTTCACACTGAGAAAGAAAACAAACCTGAACACAGGGTAAGGAAGGAGAAGAATTAAAAAAATCCAAACAACCTGCAAAACCCTCAGAATGAACCTTGATAAGTATTTTCAAAAAACTGCAAAGTCCATGCTTCTTTTTAGTTAGTATCAAAACATGCTAAATGGATGTAGATACTTGGATACGCCATCTAACAGGGAAAAGTGACTATGCCTGTTTAGCAGGCATCTGCCAAAAAATGAGGGAATTCAGAGTATTCTCTGTCCTCTACCCTTCTCCTTCCATGCCCACAAATAACTCTCAAGGGAGATAACTCAGAAACAGTACTGACAGTTTATTAAGCACCATACATGCAACTGTAGCCATAATTTAAACAGCAAAAAACAGGGTAAGAAGATCAAGAATGTCCAACCAACTTCTCCCAACTCAAACCCTCAGCAACAATGACCACTCCCTATGCTAAAGTGGGCAGTTCCTTTTTTATAATCTACTATTTATGTCAGACTTCTTATATCATTGTTTTTTTTCCTTCTGGAAGGTGCCAGTATTTTCTAGCCTAGTATTTTCTATTAGCAAAATTCATAATATACACTTACTGGTCTCTTCCTTTTTCTCTTATTTCACGTTAATTCCTTCGTTCTCTCAGCTTACGGATAACCATGCCGGTACTCCTAGTACTAGAACTGCCATCTGCTGTGTCTTTATTATTGTATCATTCATTCTACGCCGTCTTCCATGTCCCGCCACCTCTTACTAACATTGCTTACTGGATCCTGGCACACTGATTCTTTTAATGTCACAGTATCTCCTTTTAAAATCCAGGCTATTTTAATTTTGTTTAAACTTAACTACTTTATTCAACATTAGAATACATTGCGATCCATCTGAATTCCTGTTCAGGAAGCAGTGGAAGGACAGAGGAGGAAGAACCTTCCACAACACACACCTAAATTCACTGTCTCATCAACAGAGAGAGATCCACCTCAATAAAGTCTCAAAAGATAACCAAGTCACGTTGGTCTCTCTGTTCATTGACTGCACAGGGAAGTGTCAAACAGTTCCTTCCACTTAGGATTTGATCCTTCCAGCCACGTTACAAGGTGGGCAACGATGGATCAAGGTTACCTCGCCACGACAGCCGCACTTCCTGATTAGCTCCTGGTATTAGCTGATACCCTCAGGGTTTAAGCCATACAGAATAGTTCCTAGTGCTTTCCACGGCACATTGGGTGACCATTAGTGTGTAAGCAGAAAGATAACTGTCATGGGATTAGGAGGAAAGCAAGAAAAAGTGATCCTGAAAACAGGAAAAATGGAATCAGCTACACGCAAGCTGAGAGTGCAGAAGCCAGATATCTTTCCTAGATAACCACCTGACTTACAGTCCTTAGGGGAAAAGGCAAAGGATCAGAATTGTCTGTGCTCCTGACTAATATAGCACTTCGGTATCTACCCCTCTGAACTGGACCACAACAGACCTTGAGGTAAGAAATACACTTCTTTCTCCCTAGATTAATATTTATAAGTCACAGGCGTTATCGGTAGCCAACCAAGCAGGTAGTTTCAGGCAGCTGAGCAGTGCCCCATGCACTTTAGTGCCTGGAAGGTCTAGACAGGGGGAGTAAATAGAAGTACGGTAACTTTGTCCGCGGTTTAGATGGATTTTAGGCACCTCAATCACAAGTCAAGTTGTGTTTAGATTCATGGGATCCCATCTATCTATTAATACTAATAGAATCATAGAATCCTAGAATGCCAGGGGTAGGAAGGGACCTCTAGAGATCATGTAGTCCAACCCCCTGCCAGAGCAGGATCACCCAGAGCAGGTCACACAGGAATGCATCCAGGTGGGTTTGAAAGTCTCCACAGAAGGAGAGTCCACACCCTCCCTGGGCAGCCTGTGCCAGGGCTCTGTCACCCTCACAGGGAAAAAGTTTCCCATCAATACTTTGATATTAGAATTTATTTCCCAGAACTGATTGGATGACTTCCTCCTGCAGATCTTACCAAATGCCATGAGGCACAGTGAACTATTATGCTACATACTAATTAATTTGAATACCCTATGCCCAAGAACTATGCCTTTAACTTCTTGAAAGTCAAAGTTTATCTTGAAATAGTTCCTAAACTAAACACAAGCAAACTATCAAAGTTTGAAATGCATTTATTATACTTTCACAAGTTGAGATTTAATATATGTTGATTGTCCTTGAAATTCCCTGACTGGCATGTTTTGGCCTGGGGAATTTCTGTAGCTGGATTATAAACTCTTGGTAGAGTGATGAAAACACTGAATTATTGTGTAATAGACAGTGACAGTATAATACTCTACTGATGTGAAAGAACACTGCACCTTATGGTGGAAACAAAACCACTCCTTCAGCAAATACTGAATGAAAACAATAAATGATATTGATGCAGGGGACACAAAGGGTCATGCTGGAAAACAGCATCCAATCCTAAGTGGGCAGCGAACCACTTTTTAACCAATTTCAAACTAATAACCTAAAAGTGACATGTTTTATGCTGCTTCTCTGTGTAATAGGTATTGTTTGCTAGTACTATGTTTTGCGTTCAGTAAGGACTACAGAAGTTTTACCTCAGTACATTCTACACTAGCATCACATTTTTCTCTCCCTAAATTGATCTGCATCATGTATTCAGAAGAAAAAGCGTGTGTAAATCCATACACAGAATGACATAAATAAATTTAAAAACAGTAAGACATATAGTAACATATGCCTAACTGTGTACAGTTTCACAGGGGAAAGAATTGGAGAAATTTCCCCCAAAAGACAAGTAATGTAAAAGAGGGGCAGAGAGGAAGCAAAAGCATAAATACTTGCATTACACTTGCATGAAGAAAAGGATTTGAGGAAAATAAATAAACAAGCTCTGATTTCTTGGCTGATCCGGGAAACAATTCAATTAAAATAATCAACATGCCAGATCTCCCTTCCTGATTTGCTTAAGTAAGTTTGCATTTGCAATTGTAGAATTAGATTGTGTGTGTGTGTATATATATATAAATATATATATATGTACGAGTGCTTCCCTCCACCTCTTCTCCCCCAGGGAAAATCAAGATTTCAAGGGGTCATTTCGTAAATGTCATGTGGGATTAAAGTACTTCAGGTTCCCAGGATTTTGGCTACACTAGCTATAGAATTTGTATGCTTTAAAAGACAAACGTGGCTCAGATTTAACTCATTTCTCTCTTTGCTAGCTCAGCTAACCAAACTTTAGTTGGGTCACACGCAGTTTCAGTCAGAAACACAGTAGCCGTAATTTTTATTAGTTTCTGTTCTAAACTAAAGAGTCGAAACGTGCATTTTACTATATCACCTTTTGAAATATCTGCACGTAAAAATAAAAAAAATAAAATCCAAAATAACTAACCTGGCTAGCAGAATGAAACATGGCATCTTTACCACTTTGAAACATATATCCCGGACCCCAGCCAAACATTTCTTAAAGTGTGCTAAAGTGCCAGAAGCCTGTAACATAATGGGAGGTTATATTCATAGTAAAGTACACCTTTTCCAGTTGGAGTAGATTATGTCTTTAGAAATGGGAAAAGAACCTGCTTCTTAGTGCTGCAACAAAAGAAAATGCAGGAATAGCAGTGCTGGCTCTAGCAGAGCATGCTGATAATGCCAAGAGCATTCTCTCATGCTCTCTAAGACTTTCCCCACAGAGAGAACAGCATTTGGCTGAACAAATCCACAGTCC
>NW_009693949.1:0-15741 GCF_000703405.1 Apaloderma vittatum | reverse complement strand
CAGGAATAAAGTACCAGTAATATTACTGTATGTTATGTTAAATTCCATCTGCAGTAAATTAATAAGACAGTGTAATCATGTCTCTCAAAGAAAACTAGAAAAGTCTAAAAGGGCTTGGATAACCACACAAGTGATGGTAACCCCCATGTTTCTGGATTATGTAGTTTTTCCATTTCACATGATTAACGCTGCTTGTACTTATAACTTTCCTACACAACAGTCTTTTTTGGTAGTTAAGCTTTTCTAAAAACATTACAGAAATTGCTTTTTTATTAAAACTTGCATTTATTGAAACTTGATCTTTGGAATAACCTCTCTCAATTCTCTAGTTTCACAACATAGTATGATTTCTAGAAAGTTTTTAATAGATTATTTCATAATTGTTAATTTCTAATCACATTTATGCTGCCGTCTCCCCCCTAAAGGAAAACATCTTTTCCACAAGACTTAATTTTAAGGGAGCAGTTTGAACTAAAAAAAAAAATTTAAATATCTTAACAACAGGTACTTATATACATTTTTATACCCCATTTTTCACATAGCACTCACATTCAGAATTATTTGGCTTTTATACTGGTGATTTCCAGCTACAATATTTGAATCAAGATGAACCAAATCTTGGTGAATTAAATCATGAACCTTCACATAGTTTTTATTTTTTAACAATTCCTAATTTTCGATTGCTTCTAACATGACACTGAAGCCATGCTGCAGCTAGGAAAAGCAAAGATTTCAGCAAAGAACAAGCTGTTAAAACTCAGCACGAGCCACGTCAGTCAAAAATAATCTCACAGTTTAGAAATGTACTGCAACAGCCATTTACAAAAGGAGTTGTGAACACTGTTTGTTCTACACGAAGAAAAAATAAAAATAGAATCACTGAATTTCCACTTTCAGATCACCGAAAATAATTTTTGAAAAAGAGCTGAATATTGCCGTTTCACTTGTTTATCTCTATTTACTCAATAAAGAAAAAACCCAAACATCCAAAAAGAGAAAGCACTAGAGTTCACGTGGTTTAACTTTGTACAGGCACGGGCAGGATTCATGATTCCCCAACCGGTACAGATCGGAGTTTCCCCATCTGTAGGAGAGGGGAAGTATGTTCAGAGCAGCTATTACAGCATGGATTCCTCTGTTCTGTCAGAAAAGAGTGGTATAAATGACCATGAAAGCTGTTCTGTGAGCTCTGGCAGAGGAACAACAAGGCATGCAATTCTGATTTCTTGGATCTGGGAATGCTACTGTCGTTTTCTTTGAAAATAATGTGCTAATCAAGGATTGAGTTCTATAATTTTAGAAGGCAACCTATCTCAGACAGGATTGTTTTGCAATATAAACAAAATTCAAGAAAGTTTATACTGAAGACATGGGGAATAACCATATTCCCTCTCGTAAAACTACTTTAATGAAGTGAGATAAGCTACCAAATTTACCTCTCCTTCAGTCTGCCGAACTTAACCACACCTTAACAGCTCGATGACCCTGGCTACCTCTTTGCCTCTACTGCAAGTTCTGGGAACCTCCATAAAAATTTATTCCAGTATTACCCTTAAGTATTATATCCAGGAAGAAGCTGTTTTTTATGACTATGCTCATAACTATAGCATTTTAACTTCCAGGTGAGCAGCATGACTTAAAAAAAATAGTCTCAAAAAATAAGCTGGATGTACCAAAAGAAGTTAAGCGGTCTCAGGTTAATATAATTAATACTGAGGTTATAGAACTAACATTTCAAAATCCATAGAACTATTTGTATCTGCCTAGAACACGTGGGTAAGCATCTATATTCATATATGGTTTAACTTACAGTGACTTAAGTTCTGTAATGGTTCAGCATACAAGTCCTGTCATGCAACTCGGCTTTGGAAACCTCTGTCTGGAAGCCTATATTATGAACACCAGTATCCAAATGTTTCCCCTTCATACATCATTCACAGCTGTGGACATCCTTTTAATATTGTAAAGAATAAAACAAGCAAACCAAAAAAGCCCACCCAAATAAACTTTCAAATATTACGTACATTAGTTTGATAGAGCAAAACCATGTAAATATGGGTATGTGTAAGCATAAGCGCATAATGGTCATTTGCATGAAGGCAGAAAGAAGGTAGAGAGGCATAAAGACTTACCTAGCTCTCATTGCAGAATTTCTAGTTTTAAAAGCTTAGAGACTGTATTATGTCATAAGTCTCTGGGCTTCACTAATTCCATGACTGCAGGCTTCTTTGTGATTTTGATTTTGCAATTGAAACCGATTGGCTGGCAGACAAAGGCACAGAAACAGCTGCAGCTGGTATTATTGATTATTTCCTCAATTTAAAGGAAGTAAAGCAGGAGGCTAACAACATTGAAGGACAATGGCTAAGTTGTTGCTCAACATCTCTGGCAAAGCCAGTCACTGTCCACTGCAGCATGCTCAGAATTAATTCATAAAATGTAGCTATTATCATTTTAATGCCATAGATTGCTGTAGAAGTCACAAGGACCTGCCTGTTATGATGGTGAGATTTTTTTTTTTTGTTTAGTAAAAACTGAAATCTCTAATATGGAAAGACACTAAATCAAATATAAACATTCTGGAAAACGGTTTTGGGCTGTTATCAGTAACATGAATAAATTTCTAGCAATACACTGAGCTTATGATAGTTAATGTCTACCCTGAGAGGTCCTGTCCTCTCAATGAGAACTGTGTCTTCTTGGAGAAAACCAAAGATAATTCTCAAAAAACAGAAGATACATTAGTGATCCATGATGGAAAAAAAAAAGAAAATTAAATTAGAGCAGGAAATGTGTAAATTTAGGAAACAAATGATGCAAGTATTATTTGTTTTGTCCCTCTTCTTTACCCCTTCAATGCCTTGACTTGACATTAGCCACTCTTATGTAGGGCTTCAATTTGAAGGAGGTTAAGCAGAAGAATTGAATCCAGCCTACCTCCATGAAAGATGTGTATGTTCATGTAGATGGATGGTATCAACAGCAGCATGGACATACCTCCTTGGTGTAAAATTAGGTTTGCACTGACACAGATTCTGCTGGTGAGCTACAGGACTGAGGCCTCTCAACATACAGAACTGGATCAATCTACCTTAGGTAGATTGCACTGTTTTAAGATGCAGTTTTCAAGCAAAAGCAGAAGGAATCAGATACTCCCTTGCATCCAACACATTTACAACAATCTATAGACAAAAAAAAAATGCAGGGACTTGCAGGAGCCACTCGGCCTTCTCACAGCTTTGCTGTGACAAAAACTCCCCCACCTCCCCAGGCACCCTCTTGAGATCCTCACTCTCATTACCATTACAAAGTTTTTCCAGTCTAGTTGAATCTCTTGACAGAATTTAAGCCCATTACTCGTTGTTCTGTTCTCCATGTACATACAGAACAGATGATCCCCTTCTGCTTTAAGGAGTTGGAAGCTGTCCTCATGTTCACTCTTGGGCTTTCCAAACCGAGCAGGGATCTTTTAAAGAGATGCCCTCTAGGGTCTGAGATTGGGCTTAGGTGATCCTAAAGGCTGGATTTGTGCATTACGGGTTCATCTGTGAATAAACATCTGCACGTGCAAATCTCTGCATTTCTGTTGAGAATGCCCAGTACGATGCCTCGTCCTACAGCCATGGATCGACTGCCTACGTTCTCCATCTGCATTTCGTCTTACTCTCCTCTTGTCTTCCAGTCAAAGTAGTCTCTCTGTAATACTACACTAAACAAGGCCAGGTTTTCTGACCCTGAGGCTAACTGGCACAGAATGGCTTCCTTCCATACAGCTAAACTCTCTTCTCCAGGATAACAGTATAGCTTTGTCAGTCCTGCCTATTGGGAACAGTCCCTGGCCTGCACCCAGGCATTATCTAGGAAATTTAGTTTCCACCGGGGAGTACCCCTCCAAATGAGCGCGTGCCAGGGCTTGAGGCTTTTCCCCATTTAATTTACAGCCATAAATGCAGCCAAGGACATTGAGCCTAATATGTTAGAGGAGAAGCTTAAGGCCACCAACCCTTTTGGGATATGGTATTCAGTTCCTGAGATTAGCTACTAATTTTAAAAAAGCCTCCAGAAAAGGCACTTATACCACTTCCAGACTGCTATTTTTACTTCATAAATACTACAACACCATGCTAGTAACAGTTCCCCACTTCCTACGTATCATTTTTAGGCTAGCCTAAGTAGTAAGCTGCATATGGGTCTACATCCATGAAAAGTCTCCTTGTTAGACACACCATGAGAGGATGTGACCCCTTCGTTTGCGTATGAAGGAACCCTTCACAAACCACAGATGAGGAGCTGGTGGTTCCTGCTCTCCACTGTTAGAAAGTTCTTGGTGTCTGTGGATGGTTAAGAGACAAGATTTATGTAGGCTCTGCTGACGGGAATCTTCTAAATGCATCAGGATTTTCTAAGCACATCAGAAGTGCTTTGACTTTTCTGCCCTCTCCCAGTTCCTGAGAGGCAGAAAGGTATAATTCTCAAATGTGGTGACGCTGTTGTGGAAGTCACAGAATGATAGAATTGTTGAGGCTGGAAAAGACCTCTGAGATCATCAAGTCCAGCCTTGGTGTTATCCAAAGAGTAGGGTGCAAAGTCTGGACATGTAGGAGCCAAACAGCTCCTTATACTGAGGAAGCTGCAACTTGTGGTTATCTCGACTCCTGAAACTGCTGTCAGCACTGGGGGCAAGTCACCTCTGGTACCCACCTGCCCTACCTCTTCCACGTGGTACAACTGTAGTACAACTAAGTAAGACTTTGTCTTAAAGATTACTTCAGCCAGCTGAGCTGTAATTGTTTACACTCTCTTGTACTCGTGGCTATTCCCACTGCTTTGATTTCTTAGACTGATATTTGTCACCTATCATTATCACCAGAGATTCCACTCTTGACCAGTGCTCACTCAATACTCTATTAGTATTAAAAGCAAACTGTTCAGCTATCTTGGCTTGAACTTTCGTTCTTAAAATTGTCTCCACCAGGTTCAAGTATAATCTTCCCTTGGTAAGAAAGTCCAGAAGTTTGCTAACTGTTTGGTAAAAAACCCCTTCTTTCAATATGTTTTGAACAAACAAAATTCTTTTCAAGTGAGCACCTCACTTCTGCCAGCTTTGTCTGACAGCTCCTTATTTCTCTACGAGGAGAGAGAAGGAGCAGGCAATTTCCATTCATCCTCTGCAAGAATCTTATGATCCTACAGGCTGCTATCATAATCTCTAAACCTCTTTTGCAGACTCAAAAGGCCTATTCATCTTTTTCTCAGATAATTTATTCCATACCGTGGCCTCAATGGTTTTTATTATTATTACATTTTAAGTATTCTAAAATAAGATTTAACTTTGTGTTTGATCACAGTTTATCATACTTCAAATCACTCTGACAGTATTTTTTTTTATTATTATTTAGGAGTCAACTTGTGCAACCATACTGGTGGCTGGGCTATGAACTGAATTTGGTAATTAAGTCAGCAAGGACACATTCCACTAATACAATATTTTATCACAATGTTCTAAGGAATTGGTTCTGAAATCTGTACAAAAGTGATTTTGGATAAAGATAACTGTGTATACGTAGAAATATGGGATCACTGAAATGAACCAAGCACAAATTAGGCAATTTAAAGGACAAGGATATAATTAAACACGGGCAATAGGTAACGCTGTACAAGATGAGAATCTTAGCTGTCACTTGTAAATATCGTATGTAACTTTTTTTGATAGAAAATATGGTGCAAAGAGGAGAGAGATAGGCTCTTTCCAGAGACTGGATATGTGCCTTAGCCCAAAATCTGAGCACATTTCTTTTCTCAACACACAAGGTGAATTCATGCTGTCAGACTGTGAGTCCAGAAAACACTAATTAGTTAGCTACTGTGAACTGACCTATTTGCCATTCTTTTTTTCCTCACTCTAGGGGAACATTTTGAGAAATATATGAAAAACCTGGGAATGCAAATATTTTTTTTTCTTTCAAGTTGAAAAATTCTCAGAAACTCGGACTGCAAAGCCAGATTCTGAGTATCTCTTGTCTGTCTGCACAGTTCATATTATAACAGTATTTGCTTTTTTTGTTTCATACCACATCTCAGAATTTTTATTCCATTATAGAAGAGCTGTACAAGCATAATACGTCAAACAGTTATAATTACCAGAAAATATTGAGAAAGCATGAGATGCTGGCGGGGGGATTTCTGGTTCAGATTTTGCATTTTGTCTGTAATCTCAAGGGAGCTTTTCCCGTGTTTAAGAAAAATAATCAAAGGAAAGCCGCTGTCTGAAAGAGAACACGTAACTGCTGGTCAGTTAGTGGGAAAGGGGGAAAAAAAAAAGCACTAAATTCGCCTCTGCAACAAAATCCTGGCATGTTGGGAGAGCTCCCAGGTAGGTGAAGCCCCAGTGCTCCCTGGTTGGTGTTACCTCTTGGCAACATGCTCAAGTTTGAGTGGGAAGCAGAATGCATGTTCATAAACATGTAGTTAAATAACTTCCACACCGTCCCATTAAGAAAGGTGAAGAAAATGACTGGAAGGTTCTGGCAACTCAGTCATTCTATTGATGGTTAGAGCCAATATGCCAAAAATCAGAAATCTGAACACAGATTTAATATTAGGCTGCTTAGTTTCTCTCATTTCTGTGAAATTCTTCTGTTGGAACGTCAAAGCTGAAGACAGCACAAGGCTCTGTTAGTTTGGGGTTTTATGTGGTAAATCAGGAACTTGGGCAGCTTGGCTAAACTAAGTCAGCTAGTGAGGCAAGTTCTGCTAATTTCTGCTGAGGACAAAGCAATGATCCCAAAGAGAAGGAAATTCAAATTGCCAGAGAAAATTTGTGAAGATTTTTGAGGGCTGTATCATAGAAGCAGCAAGGGGCATGCTATGCTAGCCCAGAAGGAGCATGCAAGAGGAGGAAAAATGAGATATTGCTGCAGAGATGCTCTCAGATGGAGATCTGCAAAGAAGCATCCAGCAGTACTCAGCAGCAACTGAAAAAAGAAATTCCAGAATTTTTTCCAGATAGGCAAGTTTCATATCCAAAGAGTGGAAAGATTTTGATGAGTCCTAATGTTGCATGAAGCAGCAACAACGGTGTCCTTGCCCTTCTGTTCACAAAAGTCTATGCTGTGTTCATGCAAACCTGCATACTGCCAGCAACACTCCTCTGAGACATGGGAAGCAATCCAGGCTTAATGAAAATGGCTTTTGGTCATTTGTTGAGCAGAAATTCTACGAGACAATGGTGTCTGAAAACACTACAAAACTCTGTATGTCTGAACGTGTCACCATGAACAGCCTTAGTTAAAAGGCACACGTGCCACAGCTATGCCATTAGCTCTCATGTGTCTAAACCCTCTGAAAGCACACGTGATGGTGCAGTAGGACAGACCACAGACCCAGCTCACATAAAGACTAAAGGGGAGGCCAAAAGACCTACAAATTTGTTATGCCCAGCTGAATTCACATGTCCTCCTGCTGTTCCTTCTATGTCTTCTGGAAGCACCGGGAGAGTCCAGCCCAGCACTGACCTGTATCTGTTTGCACTCTTGCTACAAGCAAGAGGGTCCATAACAACATAAAACTGGACGATTGAAGAATTTATATAGATTATAGTTCTGATTCAGCACCTACTTCTGACAACAGCAAAATCTCCACTGGTTAAAACTGGAACAGGATGGGATGGATACATGCGTGTGTGACTGTAAATTCCTTTGTCTAATGCTGCTCTCACCTCTCCTGTAAAGACCTAATCTATTCTTGCATACTTAAAGAGGTATTTATTAATGTTTAGCTTCCTGTAGATAATTTGGCTGCTCTATGCAGCCATAAAATTTTATGACAGTAAACATGAGATGTGCCTAAATTGCACAGAAATGTTTCTAGACTGCCTGTTTTATTTTCCTTTTATAGTGTCAGTCCCATTAAATTTACATTGGTGCTAATTTTACAAAAACTTTCTGTCAAAATTATTAAGTTGACAACTATGCTGAGCCGATTAATTTTAGCTATGGTCCCTGAATGACTGCATACAGTACTCTTCAGACTGAAAAGTACATATGTGGAAACTCTCCAGTAAATGCTGCTACGCCTGCAGTTGTCAGGGGGAGCAGAGATGACATAAAGATAATTGAGACAGGATTTTAACTGTTCCAATTGCAACATGACCATCAGAGCACAATGCCTTTCAAAATAAAGATGATGCTTATTTCTTAATTTTTCTAAAAATCTGAGGGCAAAAGAAAAAAAGATATAGTTATTTAACAATATAGTTTACTATTAAAAAAAAAAAAAGCTGAATATTATACTACGGAAGTCCGAGGATGCCTTGGCTGCTAGACCTTCCCAGGTACGAAAGCAGAGCACTCGTGATTTACCCAAAGAGCTGGAAAACCATTCCAGAATCAACACAGCACAAACTTCTATAAGGACTGTGGAAAGATGATTAAGGTTATGAAGAACAGATACAGAACAGTTTATCATCTGATGAAGGAACATTTCTGCGGAACTCAAATGCTTACTTAGATGAAATCTCCCAACCTGGAGGCCCTCGGCTGAAAGAAACAAAGAAACAGTAGAAGACTTACAAGTTTGTGAAAGTCAAGGCATTATTTTCTTTACATTGAAACAAGATATTCTTCTTGCTCCATCTTATCCTTATGTACAGCGATCAGTATGACTTTCAGTCCCCTCTATGCATGTCACAAAATGACATGCACGTCAATAACTTAACGTCTCTTGAATCCCAGCTAACTCAAAACACTGCAAGTGAGGCCCATCAGTGTGTTTAGAGTCAACTTTAACAAAACGAGCATCTCAGTTCTTCAGTATTGGAATGTTACTTCTTTGCATGTTTTCTATGCAAGTATTGTCTTTTTGCCTGCCCAACTTTTCCATGTCTTCCCTCTGTTTTCCTTCATGTTTTGGTGATGGTACTTAATTTGAGCCAAACAACGTCTTAGTTATAAAATCATAAGATGATGGTTTTCAGTTTTGCTACGGAGGTGCTTCTTGTAAGATATTTTTATTTGTCTGAGGAAAATATTTTTAAATGTCTGCATTCACAAAGCAGAACCTTGTTTAGTCTAGTAATAACCTAGAACTACATGACTGATCAAGAGCTGACTTTGAACCCTTGCAAAAAAATGGTCAGCAAGTACATACATAGATTTTCTCCTTTTAAAAACAAAAAAAAAAGTAAAGGAGGTAGGTATTTCTGAAACTGATTATGCCACAGTGAAGAGACAGATCTGCCATGCCACTGGCACAGTGTTTTCCCAGGAAAATTATTAAATATTCCCAAATCCTATTTACCTAACTCCTCTTTCTGTTTGCTTGCCCTCATTCATTCTGCATTCATCTTTGGCTCGCATCTGTTTACATACTAGTCTATTATTCATCCACAGTGTAACAGTGCAGCAGCCACTGCATCCTTTTCATATAATTTCTGCAGGTTTTGTTTCCAACTTGCTTGGTTTGGTTTTGTTTTGCTTTTTTTTTTAAACTTATATAAGCCAAGAAAGGGCACGAACACATAAAGTGTAGTTTGAACGTCAAGCTTTTACAACTTAGGCAAGGTTATTGCTGATACCAGAGGAGAATAATGTTAAAAATTGTCTGCTAGAAAGTCTAAGGCTTAAAGGTATGGCAAATGAGAAAGGCTAGTGATCCAAGATATAGGAGCTGTAACTTTTTGGAAGTCAAGGAATATGAAATACTTTACAGGCTATCTGGCTTTGCTCTGTAAAGTCCTCCAAGCAGGACAACATTGTACACCACTTTACAGAGACTGTCCCTCTTCATCTACAATCTTTTCCATGGGAAAAGATGATTTAAGAGAAGTTGATATAACTAACACTAAACGCAAAAGAGATTCCTCAGCATCTCCACTATAAAGCTTTTTCATATGAACATCAGCATCATTTTGTCCTATTTTCTATGGCATCATCAGTTCTCATCTCAGCTTTTACTCCAAATACAGGATTTCACAGCTTCCTAACTAGGCTGGCATCATGTTTTATAAGACAAGAAAACGGAAACACTCAAAGACAACTAAAAGAAAGCAAAATTCAAAAATGAAAAGGGAGCAGCAGCTTTCTCATGAAACCAAACTATTGAACCCACAGCTGAAAATACTACTGGAGGAGTGAGTAAAGGAGGATTCTGTTAAGAAGCCAGCATAAGTATTCAGAGAAAGGTGAACTGGATCGGTTTACTTCCTTGTGATCCCTTTTACTTCCTGGCATTCCCGCTGTGGCACACGAGAGCCACCAGTGATCTTGGTTGCTACAAGAGCAAGTATCAGCAAGAGCCTTTCTGCATCCTCATCCCTGGCAGTGACTATAAACATCAAGTGTTATCATTTCCAGCAGCAGGCACTGTCTGCAAAAACATGCTGCTAACTTCAGAAAGTGCAGTCTCTCGAAGGAGACTGAGCTGAAAAGTAAAATCACTAAATAGAATTGGTTCTGCTTAGCTCAAAACGAGGACATCCGCTAATTGAGAAAACTATTATGTTCAAGAAAACTATTATGATCACACAGCATTGCACATACCAGACTTAGAAAGGACAAGTAGTCTAAAGCATATATTTGAGAAAGAGAGCGTCAAATGCTTTTCTTCGGGAGCACCATAAAAAGAACTAAAAATAAAATACTGTGCAGCAGTGTATTTTACTAGCAGCAGCTCTAATATAATTAGACAGAAAAATATAACAAATTGCAGTGGATTATTGAACAGTTGTAATTTGTACATTTTCATACACACTTTTACACAGCAGCCTGAGTAAGAGGCAAATCTACCTTATTTGGTTCAGAGTATGCAAGAAACTAAATAGATTTCATTTAGCTTGGTCAGTGACCTGCCTGCAGGCCAATGCAATTTTCTTTCACTAGTCTCTGGTGGATACCAATTTTGACTTCATCTTCTACAAAATGATGTTTCTGTAAATTACTGAGCAATCCAGATTTGGACATTAGGCCAAATAAATCATCCATGTGTCCTTACGCTGCCCTAGCAGTGATCTCCAGACTGACTATGTTAGAGGAGAGACAATCCAGGCTATATGCTCAGTATGTTCATCCTTCCACGGTACAGATTATTAACCATATTGCCTGTCGGCATTTGCAGAGTGGGATGCTGTCTTTACAGAACCAATGGTAAAATCTACAGTGGCCAAGTTTTCTGTGTAGGCACAGGTTATTATTTCAAACAAGGCAGAAACCTACCAAGCTTGCATCCTAGGCAATCTAGGTCAAGCTTTCACCAGAATTCTAGAACCATCAATGTCTTGAAATGTGAAATAGACCTTTAAAAAAAAAATTTACAAATAGTCACAACTTCAGTAAGAGAACAGAGGAAACCTATTATCCATAAAAAAATAATTGGTGACCTCAGAAGAATGCTAATAACTAAAATATAACTACCCCTCTTATGACTTCCCAAATCAATAATAATAATGTTTGAATATGAAGTTAGACCTTCTAAATTCAATGGAAATGTCAGTGACAGTAAATTTTAAGAAGACCTCATACCCAAAGACATGAAAGCTCTTCAATACACAGAAGAAAAAGCCTTCTGGCTCTGTCCCAAGAACACCTAATGTCTCTTGAGTGTAGAACAGGCATCTTCACTTGTTCAAGAAATCATCTGTCTGCTCCCTCAGAATGAGACTTTTTTAATAACACAAACATACAGCTTGGAGGAAGAGCCCTATTATTCAGGTTTAGGTGCTCATGAAAGAAATATTTCCAAGTGCTCCTTTGTGGTCACAGGGGCTAAAAATGTTCTTTTACATTTCAGGGCCTTTTTTGTTGCTTCGGTTTAGTTGGTTTGTTTTTTTTTTTTTTTTCCTAATAAAATGAAAGATATTCTTACTGTGTCACGTGATTCCATGATCTGGGGACTGAAGAAAAACACCAAATGTCTTGAGAGCTGGCAGCTCCGAGAGTGTTACAAAACAAGCCCCTGAGCCAACTAGACTGAGAGCTGTTGGCCTCGCACAGTTGCTGTAGCGTAATGATAAATGTTTAAGTTAAACGTCTATAGCACAGGGAAGCTGCCTCTGACTTCAAAATGTTTATGTAGAAACTCGGTGAGGATAATAGCAGATGCCATGGCATATACAGAACTCTCGTGAAGAAAACAGGCTCCACGGTTCCCCCAAAGGGGACGTGGCGGAGCTCAGGCTCTGCTTGCCCACAGCCCACAGTTTGCACATCTGGGCAAGCAGAAAGGTGAAGGCAGAAGGCACCCATTATCCTTACAACTATGTGGCAGCTCGGGCACATCGAGCGCTGTTGCTACCTTAGGAGACGGTGCCTGGATCCGGTTGGGGCAGGGCAGCTCCGTTCTTCCCATCTAAACGATGACTTGGGTTTGGTGGTTGCTATATATATGGCATGGAATCGTTCTTTAAAATTCAGATTGTAATTCTCTTCCCCCACCAACTTGTTTTCTCCTCCAGAGGAACGGGCAGGAAAATCAAAAAACAAAAGAAGATTTAAATTGCCTGATTAACAGCTATCTAACTCCTGTGCTTGCTGGCTTGTCTTTGTTACTCATTAAAAAATTGTACTGAAATAAGTAAAACTACTCATGCCAATTAAGAAAACAGATTTTGGGTCATTCTCTCATTTACTTTGATCTAGGAGATTGCTCTGCTGTGAAAATGGGGTCTCCAAGCATGCTAGCATAGACAAAAACCACGTAACTGTCAGCTGAAAGAAATGCAAATTTTACCTGTGTTGAGTCCAAACCCAAAATGAGAAGACACTAAAAAGCTAACAGCCAGCTAACATTTCAGTTGTGTAGGAAAGAATTTTTCCAGTGCTTCTGGAATAAAAATTCAAAATGTTGAAATTTTCTTAAAATTGATTCTAACCAAATGGAAATATTTTGCTTTTATTTTGATATTGGCAAATTGATTTTATTATATAAACAATAAACATAACCTATGAAATAGGTAAAAAAAATTTGTAGTATGAATACCATAAATAAATGTCCACTTAATCAAAACAATTAAAATTATTATACTGACTTTTCATTGAAAAATTAATTATTTTCATAATATGTAATTTAAATGAAATTGCAGGTGAAAAAGGTATTGCAGAGAAGTTTTTAAATGGAACTGTACTGCTGTTTCCCTGTATTACTAATTCATTGCTTTCACTAACAAAGGTAGTAGATTTGCTAGCGCTGCAGGGAAGAAGCAGCAAATGCTTATTACTTTCTCGCTGATATTCTTGAGCTTTTCTTGACTTACTTCATGTGCTGACATCTATTAGTGCACTTATTGGAGTCCTAATACCGGTGAGATAAGTTTATGTCCTTAATCGAATGAGGATGATAAGAGGCTTACCTATCAAAGCACATATTCTCTCACATAAAAATGTCTTTTTTGCCATTTCTGTGTGTGAATGTGGACCACCTCTGGTGTTGATTCTATTTCATAGAGCCGTGGGCAGGTAGTCAAGTAAGCCTGGTCTGAAACGCTTGGAAAACCTGCAAACAAGTGAGCAATCCCTACCACATCTTTACGGGTTTTTTGTAGAGAAACTGGTCAAGAATAAGAGTTGATTACCATTACTTCAGATACAGTTGACATTAATGGTTTCTTATGGTGACGAAGAGGGATTAACCAGTAAGTCACACATTTAAGGACTTTTAAGGGTGTGTGTTTTCTAAAAATGCATACATACATAAATTCACATTTTATATCAATAATGGATCTTCTGAACTATAAAATATATTCAACATTTAAATTACATTAATGAATTGATGGGGTCTCACAGCCCGAGAAACTGATACAAGCATTTACGAGAACATTTAGTACCTGTCTAAATCCAGTGAACGTAAACTGAAAATAATGCAACAGGGGAGGGTTCTGGAAGGCAAGGACAAATACACTTATCTAAGCAAATCAAGATCTTCACAGGGTTGAATTTGGTTTGAAATTGGATTGAGATCACACACGCTTTTATTTTATTTTATTTTTTAAATGTATTCAGTTGGAGAATGTAATTTTGGAGGTACTTTAAGAATGTAAGAGGACCACAGCTCTGAGTAATTACATAACACGACATACATCCACTGATTTCAGGGAATTAAACCTGTTAAGTATGGGGGGTGGAGCAAAGGCACCTTCATTCCAGTTGCTTTCAGGCACTTAACACCTGAAGTCAGTTTGTCACTCCAGGTCTTCTCTACAACAAATGGAGAGAAATGGGCAGTTCCAGATGGTGACCCTGTATAAGCCTCAAAGTGCTTAAAAACTTATGAGTTTTGCCTTTCCTTAATGATCTGAAAACACAAAGTGTCTGCAGATGCACAGGAAACTCATCCCACCATATGAGCAAATACGAAATCAGTTAAAGACACTGCTTGTCACACCTCAGTTCAACTTTTATATTCATACAAAGAAATGAGAAGAAAAAAGACCCTTGGTATTAATTTAAAGAATGAAGAAAGTACTGCTGAGGGGCACACGGGTTTTGGAAGCCACTAATGAACAAAGCCAAATTTCAAATCCAAAAGGAATTTGTACAGATTTGTTTCCAGCTTAACTCCTCCTCCCTTTGCAAGCTGCAATTAGCAGCACCAGAAGTGACAGTGACATCTACAGGATAGTAACCACTTCACCTTGATCTAGCAAAAGAATGGCAAAATATTAGCAGCTGAGACACCAATTTCAATAAAGACAAGAAATGGTTGGAAGCTGAATGGGAAAGGCCACTGGATGACAGGTGGAAAGCTCTAATGGAAATAAGGTGCTTTACAGGGATGATTTAAAATAGTATTTCTAACATTGCCCGTTAGCACCAATTGTGCTGTGACAAAATTGGTTTATGTTTGATGATGTGGTCATTGCTACCAAACTAGCCTCTGCAGGTCTCATTAAAATAAATGCTAATTACTAGCAAAGGAAGCAGTCTTTCAGGGCTCGTGGAGAAAACAGACAAGGCTAATGTATTATTTGTTCACAGCATCAAGGAACAGTGGACTTTCAAATAGAGAAATTGTTTGTTGATTCACAATTCAAAGGCAAAACTCAGCTTATGCAGATGGAGGTCATTGGGAATTGTTCTAATTAGTAAAGTGCAAAAAGACAGATCATCTGTTTCTGCTTCCTCTGCCAAGTGTCCAAATATAACTCATCAAGAACAGCTGCCAGGAAATAAATAAATAAATAAACCACGGGAGATAAAAGTGTCATGAGAACCAGCAAGCACTGAGTGTGGCTTCTTTAGAATCTGGAGCCGCACCTCGCTATGAACTCCTACCAAAGACAGAGTCATGAACAGATCTCGGCACCGAGGTTTTGACATATTGAAAGTTTATTCCTACTTCCAGATTTAATCTAGCTGTTGTTAAATCAAAGAATCTATGTGTAATGAATATTGAACTGCCAAACACAGATCTATGTTCTCATTAAGGCAGTAGGAACTCATCTAAGTAACGTACTGCTCCAAGGCCCTATGAGACACCTACAATAGTAACTCCACCATGGCCTTATTCTTTTCCTGAAACAGATGCTACTTAAAGCCAAAAATACCCATAAAAACCAGTATAATTTGACATGTTAAAAAAATATGCTTCCACAGAAAAAAAAGATTGGAACTACTCTCTACTGTCTTTATGATGTGATCGTCATTCCAAACGTCTCACATCGCGTACATTACTGTTGCGAACATGCTGATTTTGAAACTTCGCATCATGCCGAGAGTTGGTTTATTATGGAAGAGAGGAAAAAAAAAAAAA
>NW_009693948.1:0-13569 GCF_000703405.1 Apaloderma vittatum | reverse complement strand
TTTCCCCTGTCTTCTAAACCAAGACAATATAATAAAACCAGAATGTGAATATAAAAAGCAATTGTTTATAGTTATCTCAAACTGAACCACTACTCTGACTAAATATAACTGAAAGACACTATTCGTCTCATTGGAATAGAAGAGAGATAAGGGCCATAGTTTCATATACGTAGTTGCTCACATACATACTGGGAAGAATTATGAACAGTTGTGACTGTTCCATTATTTTGACCACAAGCATGCGGAAGAGAACTGATGTATTCCTGTCCTTCTATCTTCCACCATCTCCTGAAAAGTACAGGTCCATATCTTTCTGTTACTATTTTCCAGCTGACTTTCTTTTATTTCTTCTCTTATTAAGGCATTAATTACCGTTTTAGAAGCTATTGGCATACAAGATCTTGCTCCTTCATGTCTGAGGATGCTGTCCACATTTGTCATTTGCAGCTTATCGCTACTGACTGGTCACTTGGTAGTGGGAAAACTCTCATCTTGTCTGAACTTGCATATTAAAAAAGGAAAAAAATCTCCATAAAGAACCTGTCCTATGAAGAAGAACATGAGGAATCATTACTCTAGATTAGCAAGCCTACATGCTCAGGTGGGGAGACTGGAAGAAGAATTAGTTCTCATTAGATTTGATTAAGGCTTTCCAGATTCCATCTTATACAAAGGAAAAGGATGATGCCTAGAGGTTTCTGCCTCATTTGAAAAAAGAAAAAAAAAGGGGTTTTGTGGAAGAACAAGAAATAGAACAAGTTGCAACACAGTCCTCACAGCCTTTTAATTACATGGGAAACAAGAATAAATGGTAAATACTTGCACTCATGATCCTTTTACCTACTCTATTTCCCGCCTATGTCATTTGCTTTAGTGCTTCTTGCCTTGTTTTATTTTTCCCGATCTGTTCCTTCTGTCTAAACTGTCTGCCATCTTCTTGCATCTTTTCCCTCTAACCGGGCCACAAGTTTGCATCCTTTTTTGTGATCTCCATTTTGAAATCATTTACATGTGTAGGTTGCTTCTGAACATAATTTGGGAAGTTTTATGCTATATGGTGATTATATTTCCCCACAAGAAAAAAAAAAATCTGACAGAAAAAAAAAAGTGCTTTTCTAAAGGCACAAAATATGTCTGCATTGAGCAAGTGGCATGCCCAAACCTAATAGATGTGTATCTGTGGAACAAAACAATACTGAGGACCTGATGCCGGCAGTGAATGTATTTCAGGGACTTTACTTCTCGTAGCCTCATTTAAGTACTGGAAGGATAAGGTCTCCCCAGAGCCTTCTCCTCTCCACGCTGAACAACCCTAACCCTTTCAGTCTTTCTTCATAGGAGGGGTGTTCCACTCCTCTGATCATTTTTGTGGCCCTCCTCTGGACCCACTCCAACAGGTCCATATCCTTCTTGTGCTGAGGACTCCAGAGCTGGACACAGCACTGTCAGTGGGGTCTCACAAGAGTGGAGTAAAAGGAGAGAATCACCTCTCTTGATCTGCTGGCCACACTTCTTTTGATGCAGCCCAGGATACGATTGACCTTCTGGGCTGTGAGTGCACATTGCTGTCTCACAATCAATTTTTCATCCACCAACACCCCCAATCTATTCATATCCCAGCCTGTATTTGTGGTTGGGATTGCCGTGACCCAGGTGCAAGACCTTGCACTTGGCCTTGCTGAACTTCGTGAGATTTGCATGGACTCACCTCTCAGGCCTGTCCAGGTTCCTCTGGATGACATCCTTTCCATCCAGCGCCTTGACCACACCACACAGCATGGTATCATTAGAAAAGTTGCTGAGGGTGCCCTCAATTACACTGTCCCATGTCACTGACAACGGTATTAAACAGCACCAGTCCCAAATATTGACCCCTGAGGAATGCCACTCATCACGGGTAACTGTTTGTACATTGAGCTACTGATTGTAATTCTTTGAGTGCAACATTTAATTTCTTTTTTTACAAAGCAGTCTTGATTTGATTGGATTGGATTGGATTGGATTGGATTGGATTGGATTGGATTGGATTGGATTCCGGTTTGTTTTGTTCTTGTATTTCTTGTGGAATCTCTGTTTATTCTTATATATCTTCTGTGATTTGGTAAAGCCAGAGTTCAAAAGCTTAGAATTTAGTCTTCTATACCTGGGACAGGAGCTCTTTGTGGATTTTGTAACTTTCATAGAGAGAATTCCTCAGCTTACGCTATATTTGTATGCTCATCAGTAGAGCTGACTTTTTTAAGTAGGTAAATTTATTTGTCCTTTTGGAAGTAAGAACCCTAGTTATAACCATACCCATTAGTATCTTTCAGTTTCATTTAAATGAATCAGACTAGGAATAGCTTTTCTCTAAAAATTTTCTCTGTATATCTCTGAAGATCATGAACTTTGAAAAAAGAAGGCTAAAATAATCTTAATGTTGTTTCCATGTTTAATTTATTGCTTTTTCTGTAAAGGAAGTGTTTCAGGAATGGTTGAATCCTGCCATTATCAGCAACATATCTTCTTCACTCTACTTGGAGAGAGAAGTCATTCATGCTACAATTTGAAATAGTGTTTAATGACTTTATACATTATTCAAGTTCATCATTAGGTTTAGAAGCACAGAGCTTGTGTAACAGCTCTCTTCAGGAATGATGATGACACAGGCAGGCTTTACTGTCTTCTCAGTGTTAGGGAAGATTTGGTTAGATTTATATTTCATTAGTCTACTTTAAAGTGAATGTAAGAATATGAATTTGTTGATATACAAATTCTTGCTTTCCCTGTAGCTTTCTTGAGCAACACTTACATTTAAATACCTCTGTTATAGTCATGTTTCATATTTAACAATATATTTGTTGTTCTATAATATTTACTGTCAGTTCATCTTCAGTATTTCAAGTTTCTCTATTGGATTCTGCAGACATTTCTATTGTTTTCTACTGATCACACCAGTTTCTCAAGTAGATGAGGTAAGATTGGACTTGATGATCTTCCAACTGAAACTGTTCTATGATACTAAGTTCTTTTGTTACTGACATTTCCTAATGAGTACTTTTCCAGCATTAGTAATATCTTGTATTTGTCTCCTACTTTCTGACATTCCTTTATAAAAAGCCATAACACTGAGATGTAGTTTCTAGATAGAGTATTTGACAGGGAGTGTTCCTGATTTAAAGGAAGCCAAACCCAGGGTAAACCCTGAAGCTGCCCAAATACAAGTCAAGGACCCTGAGTTGTATTGAATACAATCCTTGCTCCACAATTTAAGGAGGAGAGGGAGGATTAGCTGTCTGGAGGAGAACGGTACTCGCCATGCTAGATGACCGCCCCCAGCAGAGGGACTTCTTCACTGACATTCTTGCTGGCCTGAAGGTCATTGTGAGATCAGAGAATGTGGACATACAGGATACCTGACCTAAATGGCTGCTCGCTGCATGCTGTACTTCAGCACACATGCTCTAAAATGCATCACACAGAGCAACATTACAGAAGTAAAATTACATCAACTGCTAGAGGCATAATCTGCCACTGCAGCCCATCCAATGCCCAGCATATGGGTAGATGTATTAACTTTTCCCTCTGCTTCACTCAATGGTAAAATACAAGTAGCTACTATAGCAACATCACATGGTACATTTGTTATCTCTGAACGCGAATGTGTTGAAGGAAGTAGCAGATCACTATGCCATGTGTGCTTTCATATTCTGGAATGTTTTCAGGGGAAAACATCTGTTCAGATATTTTTACTGGGATTATCGCTTTAGTTAAAAAAATGTGAAGAGAAAGATGCAATTCTCTTTCTCTATGCATTCTTTTTATCTTCTATAAAACTTCAAATTTTTAAGAAAATGCAACTCTTGTAACCTATACTGTATTTCCTGAGTGGACTCTATTATTTCAATTTTTAGTAGCTTCTTTAAATTACTAAAAACTAAATATTTCTTTGAACACTTGTGTAGGGTTATTATGGATAAGTGAGAATGGAAGGTATGACTGGGAGGATAGCCAAAATCTTTCTGTATTATCTGGAAGCTTTATTTTTGATATGTGAATATTGTTTTATATCTATTCATAACATTTCATAGAAAAGGTGAACTGTGGTTAAAGTATGGTTGGACTTGATGATCCCAAGGGTCTTTCCCAACCTGAATTGTTCTATGATTCTATGATTCTATGATTCTATAAGTATTGATCTGGAATTCAAGAAATATGTATTCCATTTTGGTATGGCTATTCAGGTGTCATCTGTGATGCTAGGCATGTTCTTTATCATGTACAAATATTATTTGTATGGCTCAGACTCCCAGCATATGATATCCACATTCTTGGTTTTGGATGGTAAACTCCCTGGATTCCTTTCACTTAACTTCAGGCATCTGCAGTATAGACATTTACATCTGAACAAGCTGCTTAGACTTCTTTGATAGTCAACAGAAAAATGTAGACTTAGGATGCCATTCATCCAGACAGTTTTAGACATCTAGGTTGGACTAAGATAAATTGAATCCTAAGAGTGCTTTTTTCCACTAGTCAAGACACAAGCAGAAGCTCAGATTGTACATATCAAAATTTGGAAAGATAAATTCTACCTTTGCAAAGAGTACTCTCTGTTTATGTGTATTAGTAAAGCACCTTCACAGATGTGCCTGTTTGCCACAGACATAGTTTCTGTATGATACTAGAACACAAGCTACAATCAAAAAGTAAACTGTAGGAGGCCCCAATGTTCTTTCTTTCTTTCTTGGAGACCGAGGCAGATTTCAATCAAAGAGGCACACAGATGAGAAAATTCATTGAAAGAAATTAAAAAAATGTTGGCCAGTATCACAAATATTAGCTTTTTTAAATACTAAAACCCAATCTTTTTAGCAAAATGTTTCCGTGAATTGCTATTTAAAATAAGAACTCTGGCTCTAGTCAAATATTTAAAAAGAAAAGAAAACCCAAACGTTTTCTGTACTAGAAGATGTCTGTTACTAGAAACTGAAATGTCTTCTCCTGTGAAAGGTTTTCAGTTCCATGCCAAGGTATCTAGCTAAAATGCAGTTGACAGAATCTGATTGACAAGGGGGAAATTTTCAACTGATTTCTCCCTTCATGGGTGTGTACTGCTATCTGAGATACCTCAGTGTCTGAGATACCCTGATGGGTGGGCAGCCAGTACAATACAGGACCTATGATAACTCGTCCATCTGGAAGAGCACCTGGCATCCAGGTGAAACACACTGAACATCTGAAATGGGACTGAGATGCTTAAGTATGCACAGCTGTGAAAAGCACACAAAGAAGAGATAGTCAGCGTTCCTACATTAAACACTGCTTTTTAGGTGCTTAAGTAAAGTAATGATTCCCTCTGAAAGCCAGACACATACTGTCTGAATATTATAAAGAAGAGAAAGCTAGGTCAGAGGTCCTGAATTGCCATATCTAGGTTTTATCTCTTCCAAGTGACTGTAAAAACTTAAAAGGGCAAGATCTGGAAATCCTGCACTTTGAAAAACTAAAGTTAGGATATGACTCATTTTGCACTTCCACTCAAGTCAATGGGGAGAGGTGCTTCTAGCATGAAATACAAAGCTTATATGAGCAGAGGAAGATGTCTTACTCTGAAATTTCATTTATTCCTCTCTCTTTTTTTCTCAGGTTAAGATGACATCATTCCATACCTATGGCAGTAAGCACGCTCTCAGAAATAAAACTACACCAAATAAGTAAGGGAATTGAATTTGAGGTGAATCTGAGAAAACCTTAGGAAAAAAAATCAAGTTTTTAGTCAAAAGCTAAAATATCCAGATGCAAAATTCAAAAGTTACTGAAATCTCAATAATTATGAGATACATTAAACAATTATTGCAAAGTTTGGGAAAAATATCTAGTAACATAGGCCAATTTTGTGAAGTTTTTTAGCTAATTTTAAGGCAAAGGAGTTTCAAGTTTCACTGGATATTTGCATCTCAGGTTAATTACATCCATATCACCACCACTGTAAGAAATTTAATGCCTTTAACTAGAGAAAATGAAAGAGAATTAGTGAAGAAATACAAAAGCATAATTTAAATGATTTAATTTCGACTGATTAGAGAATGAGTCTTCATGGTAGCTGCATTGACTTGTAAGGTATTGTAACATTAAGAATCTATGAAAAGACTGAAGAATTTATCTTCTAAAATATACAGGGTCAGTTTAACAGTAACTAGGACAACAGATAGTGAAATAAACTTGAAATAATAAGTAATAGAAATAGAATGTAAAACAGTTTTAAGGAGAAAAAGTAAACCAGAGGAGGAAGGAAAAAGTAGAATGGCTCTGCTCTTGATTATGTTCTCAGAGCATTGAAGACGCTGTGAGACAAGAAGACTCAAGATTTTTCATAACTGTAGGAATCTGGAAATATAATCTTACTGTCCCTAAAGGATGGGAGATAAAGAGCCTTTAAGTGTGTTCACTGCCCTCACAGCAGTAGATATTGGTCTAACTTCGCTCTTTGGGATGGTAGCAGCTAAATTTGGCTTTTCAGGTTCTGGCACAGGAAAATCTTGAAATGGGACTGTGGCTGTTTTGCCAGTGTTGATAACCCACTTCCTTAGATGACTGCTTGCTTTGCCTCTGCACAGAGCTGGTCCTGGTGGGAGGGTTTAGTTTAGTCTCAGTACAGGAAATATTTTAATAGTTCCATGTTAGTCTTCTGCCTTTGATGTCAATCTCAAAATTCCTACCTTTCCTGAGGACCATCGCATGCTGCTGCACATTAAAAGCTTAGCTTTCTCTCAGCCTATGAATATCTGCAGGAACAGATCTTTTCCCAGTAGCTGTTAAATGAGGAGTTTTCTCCTGAATCGTTTTATATTTTTGCATACTGTGCATTGAAAGAAGCAGGAAAGATTTGCTGATGTCAACCAAACTTGGGCTAAAAAATGCTGCATTATTCTCTGCAAGCCTTTTAGGGTAGGTTGACATGCATTGATTCAATGCAGACTGAAGTTTCATGTCAGGCAGAGATACTGTGATTCAGGTGAAAATTGTGATGGAGCCTAAACAGATCCAGTATGAACTGCCTAAAAAAAATGGAGAGCTGCTCTCTGTAACTCATCCATATTCACTTCTATAGATGGACTCTGTAGCCTATAGTAGACTTCTTTTATGGGATCAGGTAAAAATATCCCTGACAACAGATGGACTTTGAGTCAATGAAAGCTAATTACATTTTACAATTTTACAGAAATGCAAATTTGTTAGGATGAAGGAAGGATTTTGGAACCATGTGCAGTGCTTTTATTGAATCTATATTTTGAATAGTAACCTAACAAATTATGAGACTCATGTAAAAGCTAATATTACGATTGTTTTATTCCCTGAGAAATTAAATTTCTTCTAACCTAGTGTTGGTTTAACATATACCTATAATTTCCATTTTTACAGTGATGTGTTGCTCTTGGAAATGAAGCAGTATCTATTTCTCGGAATGTAATTTTTTGTATATAGCATATATATTAGTTTTATTTAAGATAAGAGTCCAACACTGGAAAGAGATAAATGCCCTAATGGGTCAGCAGTCATTCTGAATATTCTGAGTCTGAAAGTCTTCTGACAGTGGCAGTATGAGATGCTGTTTTGGGAGAGCACATGAGCCTGGTCACACTCTGTAGTCCATCTCCCATCAAAAACCATTCACAAGGAATGTAGAAGACCCATCTCTGCTAGGTCCTGTCAGCATTTATTTTTGAACCTGTTGTCCATGAATTTATCTAATTCACTTTGAAACTGCTGAAACTGTCCTCTCCCGCATTTTTAATTACTTGTTGCATAAAGAAATACTTTCCAGATAACAGTACTACATGCCATCAGGACTTTGCAGAAGTTTATCATAACGCTTCTAGTCTTTTCCTCCTTAAAAAAAAGTCTTCCAACCTTTCTAATGTTTTCTTGTAAGATAACTCTTCCATCGTCTACTTACCCTTCTCTGTACTCTTTCTAATTCCACTATGTCCTTCTTGAGCACTGAGAAAGTAGGTGCAACAGAGGTTTATATATATGCAAAATGAGGTCATCTGAGTGGTGTCCTTCCAATGATATTTGATGTCTTGCTGGCTATTTTAACTGCAGACAAGCATACTTGTGAGATCCTTCTGTTGTTTGTTGTCATTGGTATGATATTCAGCTATCTGAAAAATCTTAATTTCATCTTCAGACTTGGAGATGTTTCTGTTCACTTCCATTTTCATGTTAATAATGAGGAAGTTGAATAAAACAGGTTTGATCTCTGAAGGACCGTACTGTTCTTCTCCATCCTGAAAAGTAACCATTAAGTCTTATGCCTTGCTTTCTATCCTTTAATTCACTTTCAGTTTTGAAAAGAACTCCACTCTCATGGCAAATGAGTTCTAATTAGTTTTCAGTTTCTTTAACAGATTTTTGTCAAATCCATTTCAAAATTTCAAATACATGTGGATAAGGAATTGGTTGGATGGTCGCATCCAGAGTGTAATGGTCAGTGGCAAAATGTCCAGATGGAGATGGGTGATGAGTAGTCTCTCTCAGGGATCCATGCTAGGAAAAGTGCTGTTTATATCTTCATCAGTGATATAGACAGTTGGATTGAGTACACCCTCAGCAAGTTTACAGATGACATCAAGCAGAGTGGTGCAGTCAATATGACAGAGGGACAGGATATTCTCCAGAGGGACCTGGACAAGCTGGAGAAGTGAGCCCATGTGAACCTCATGAGATTCAGCAAGGTCCTACATCCAGGTCAAGGCAATCCTTGATATCAGACTAGGGGATGATGTGATAGAGAGAAGCCCTGCAGAGAATTACTTGAGAGTGTTGATGGATGAAAACTGGACATGAGTCAACAACACATGCCCACAGCCCAGAAGGACAATCACATGCTGAGCTACATCAAGTGTGGCTAGCAGATCAAGAGAGGTGATTCTGCCCCTCTGCTCTGCTCTGGTGAGACCTCATCTAGAGTACTGCATCCAACTCGGAAGTCACCAGCACCAAAGAGACATGGACCTGTTGGAGCAGGTCCAGAGCAAGGCCACAAAAGAAATCAGAGGGCTGGACCACCTCTCCTTTGAAGACAGTCTGAGAGAGCTGGGGTTGTTTAGCCTGGAGAGGAGAAGGCTGCAGGGAGACCTTATTGCAGCCTTTCAATACTTAAAGGGAACCTATGAGAAAGACGGGACAATCTTTTCAGAAATACCTGTTGTGACAGGACAAGGGGCAGTGGTTTTATTCTAAAAGAGGGCAGGTTTAGACTGTAGAAAGAAGACTTTTTTTTTACGATGAGGGTGGTGAAACACTGGAACATGTTGCCCAGAGAGTTGGTAGTTGTCCCATTCCTGGTGATATTCAATATCAGGTTGGATGGGACTCTGAGCAACTTGATCTAGTTAAAGATGTTCCTGGCCACTACAGAGAGATTGGATTAGATGACATTGAAAGATCCCTTCCAACTCAATGCATTCTATGATTCCATGTTTCTATATGTTTCTATGGTTCTATGTTGTCCATTTCATTCCCTTTATAGATTGACACCCTTATGGACATGTATATTCACTGGTTGCGTGCTCTGAAAATTCTTTTTTTTTTTCCCCAGTCTAAGGAAAAGCATAACTCTGACTGTTAAGAAGCTGAAACACAACGCTTCTCTTTTAAGGTTTCCTATTTGCTCCTTTGTGACTCACTCTTTGTGACTCCCTGTGAGGCAGAGACAGGCTTTGTGCTTTCTGTTCCTACAGAACCAAAGACAAAGTTTCAACTCACAGTTTTGACTCCTGGGAACAGCCGAAGTACGACAATATCTAAATTTCATGTTAGGCTTTTTGTCAGTTGGTCTCAAAACATTTATCATTTCCCTTTCCAGGGAAGGAATACCAAAGAGAGCAAGGCACTCAAGTGGAAGAAGCAGGCGTTAACTCAGATCACCCAAATGCTGGACGTGCTACACTGGACTCTGTCCTAAGCCCAGGGATCCTGAATATAAAAGAAAGCCTAAATGTAAAGGTGTGTTAGAGTTTAGATCACATCTCCTCTTTCCATGAGCAGTGAGCTGAATTAAATCTCCATGTATGAAGAATAGAAATATGCAGATTCTGTGGAAATGCAGGTGTGTATTCATTTCAGATTATTTTTTTTTCAGTTTAAGCCCACCCCTTCTATTAAAGACTTTTTTTTTCTCAACAAGTTCCCAATCATTACATTTTCCCCATCCTCAAGCTTCCTGTTTACTTGTCAAGCCTTCCCACTCCCAACACTGAATCAGCTTTTGATGGCTTCACACTTCATCCACATTCCTTTATTAAAAAGCTATTAATTAGCTTCTCAGTGGCCCAATCTACTGATTATTGTGATAATTGTAAGACTTGTAGAGCTTCCCCCCAAACACACTTTGTTGACAGACCATTGGACTTAGAAACAGCATCACAAGGAATGCGGTCTTGTCTTTGTTTCAACATACTTAAGGTGCTTTTATCTGTAGGTTTGCCTTGAACAAAATCCTGTTCAAATTGTATTAAGCCCCAGATAAACCTCTCTTTCAGATTATGGTTTCCAACTGAACTCCTGTGCACTGAAGAGAGGGCACCGAATTCTTGATTGTTTCAAGAAAACCTCTTTGAGTAATCCCTTGAGCTTGCCTACAGGGCTTGGATTTCCTAATGGATGCTTTGATGACAGGAGATAAGAGCCAAAGGTACCTTTATTCTCTTAGAAATTGCTCCAAACAAACAACCTCGATGATTAAAGCTAATAGAAATACCTGGAAGATTGATAGCTCGTAAAGCACTGCTGAGTGAATGAATAACTTCCCCTTTAGTTCCAAAAGCTAATATTTGTCCACATTTGCTGCCTTTTAAGAAAGTGCAACGTTTTTTTTGTATGCAGAGTGTTGATCAGGAACAAACAGACACCATTCAACTATTATTTGAATTTTAAACAAAGCCTCCCTACTTCAGCTATTGAGGCAGTATTCTGCGTGGGCGCATTTATAATAATTCAGACATGGCATGGGGAGGGTCGCTAGAGAAAAGTACATATAAGTGTGAACATGATACTCTTGTAAAATCTTTAATGATGTGAATGGGCAGCGCACTGTGGTATTCTATACAGGGGTTTTAAGTTGCACAAAGGGCCTGTAAAACTTCTATATCTGTTCCCAAGCAATACACCTATCAGGGAGTTGAACAAATGGAAACCAAACTCTGCAGCAAATAAGTCTTAAATTTACAATGCTGGATTATAAGATGGTGTCTTTCAACAGCAGCTCTGACTTATTTCATGTTCTGATGAAATCATTGCTTGCGAATGCCAAGAAATTCAGCTGTAAACTTTTGGCTATAAGTAGACTCTCCTTGGAACTGCTGGTTTTTGAAAACATCTGTAAGAAAGGAATCCACTACAGAACCAATAAAAAGGGCTGAAGAGACCAAAACTTTCACTAACACCTCGTAACACAAGCAGTGCCACCAAACTCTGCTCCCTGATACGTGGCTTATGTACATACCAGAGTTGATTTCCAAAATGGGGGGTTTATGAATCCCCATGTCACAGAACGCACAGTCAGGGAGTGTATCACATAATAAAGCAATCTAACAATAATGCTGCAAATAGTTGAACATTTGGTTTTGAAGTGATGCAGCCCAGGGGTGGGGTGTTCCAGTATTGAAAATCCCTCAGCTTGCTTTCACACAACAAAAGCAAAACCTTAAAAGGATCTGCTCTGAGTGAGTGGTTTAAGGAGTTTCCCTTTTTATAACCACATTGAGGAAGGATCCAAATTAATCTCATTTTCCTTAAAAAGATAATGTAGTATGCAGTTAAGAGTCACAAGAAAAGCATTGAAAGAGGGTATGGGTATGTTTTGACAATTGAAAAGGAAATTTTGAGCTGCTGTTTACTCAGAGTTTCCTTGTCTTAGCCCAGCTCATCATCTGACCCTTGGAGTTCAGCTAAAAGAACCTACTGAAATTGAAAAAGAAATAAGAAGTGAGATTTATGTCCAGTTCTCTGTTTGAGGCTTGGCTATTCATCAGTCTTTAATGTATCTTCTCTAGAATCAGTCTTGGGAAGGAATTCTGATATGGAGAAGGCAGATTTTATTTAACTCTTCCTCCTTCTTGTTCCACTTGTCCTCCATCCCACCACTACTTTGATACAACCTCTGGTCCTCACAGAGAATCAGGGTTCCCAGACAAGCCAAGAGGGGCGCCTGAGATCCGATCCTCTGAACAGGTCTGCCCTCTCCCAGTTGCCACAAACCACAAGCCCCCTGCACTGGAAACTGCAGCTTTTTCACTGCTGCCTAACCAGCAGGAGAGCAGCGATGGCTCTGTCTCCCTGCTATGTCAGTGCTTGACAGAGGTGAATGAAATCAATTTTTTCATTACTATTGTGATCATTTAACAAAACATGATAAGCACAAATTAAAGATCTTGTTGAAAGGAGTCAAAATAATCTTTTTCATATTATTTTTGATGACTCGATTGACAAGGCAACTGCATGAGAATTTGATTACTGTTTTTTTTTCCTGAAACAGTCTTGATTTCATGGTGTGGGTCAAAATTGCAGCTTTAAAGAGTTTTTTTACATGTAGAAAATCAAGGCAAAGTTTCATTTAGAGATTCCAGGACTTCAGGTTTAGATAGTTCCTCTCTTCTACCAGCACGTCTTCCACAGAAAAGGGGTTATGGCTTGTAACATTGGACTTGTGGGATGATGATCAACAGGATCTTTTCTCCTTTAACAAACCTTTAGAAGACCAGGACACAGAGCTCCCATCCACCTGAACAGCTTTTGGGCAGACAGTCCACTAGGTGAGTCTGGAGACAGAGAGGCTGGGTGCAGAATGGGATTATGACCTCCACGTAGGTTTTTGGGTGTTCTAAGTAAGGCAAATCTCAGGCAGGTTGCAGAAGTGCTCTTCCTTATATTATACTAAAATCTGGCAAATCCTTGCCTTTGGAGATCACTCAGAATGAGAAAGTAAATCTTCCTCCTCTGAACTTATGCCCCTCTGAAGGCTTGTGCTGGAGGCATTTGAAGTAAAATCTGTGGCAATCTTTCAATCAAGCACTAGGTCATACTAGGTTATTCTGACCCACGACTGTCTTCAACCCAAATAGGGAAAAAATAAAAGCCTGTCATGGTATAAAGTATTCAGTAACTAAACATCTAGGAAAAAACCTTGATGTGTGCAGCATATACTGTTCAGGGACAGCAGGAGAAGTATTAAAAAATTACTTGACTGACAAGTCTTTACTGTGATATTCTTTAATTTGTGGTTTCTGTTTGTTTCCAATCTCCTGTTTTCTTTTCACTTCTGTAGTCAACTAGGAGCAGTTATGCTGACCCACTGCCAGTATTTCTTAATTCTCTTTAATGAGGACAACCTCCCCACCAAGACTGATCTTGAAAACCTACATTATTTGTAAGTATGAAAAAGACTAGAATAGTATTTGAGTATTTAGCAGTTGAGTTATTAGCAATAAATATGGTTTCTCATCTCAAATGCTTAGAATTGTACTGTGTAAATGTGCTTTTTTTTGAATCCAAATGTGTCCTGGGTTTAGCTAAAACCCAGTC